>NC_054540.1:5157945-5461695 GCF_017654505.1 Polyodon spathula
CGGATAGCAATGCATTTCCTACGCGTTACATTTTGGTTAATTCCGAACAATGTCACTTTAGTAACCTGCTCGGTTGTTAGTGATTATAAACATTCATGTTCTTGAGAAGGAACTGTGTAATTCCTTGGGACAGATGCTACTGTGTATTTGTCGAGTATTTGTTTTACATGAAACGCCTAACAGGTGCAGCATAGTATAGTTTATCTTAAACATGTAATAATACACTAACGGTTTAAACTTGTGCCATACTGCCATATACATTTTATCCTTCAAATTTAGCCAACCGGTAAAGATAGCTTTCAAGTGGATTCGGCGAGAGCAGAACAATAGACTTCCATTAGCAGATGACGTTCTTACATTCATTCAATGCCAAATACATAGTACAGCGAGTAATAGGTAACTAATAAATACAATACAATACATTAAAATACAATGTCACGTTTCGTTCCATGCTGAGTGTGAAGCATTTCAAATCTTAGTTCTCATAAATTAGTTTATAGTCTATAAAACGACAACCTTTGTGAAGACGGATGTCTTATTCCACAATGTTGTTTCCATCTCAAATTAACTGTCAGTTTTTCAGTTCGAATTTATCGCGACTTGTTATCAGTCCAACAGAAGACAAAAATCAAGCTGCATGAATCCTTCCACTGGCTGAATGTGCCCCTTTAGTAACCTGTGAATAAAATACATTTCAGGGTAATTAACTGTGGATGCATTTGACAGATCATCACAAATAACAGGGCTCCTAAATCAAAGTGCTTATCAAAGCCTATTCTAATCAACTTTTAAATAATGGCAGATACATTTAAAAGAAAATACAAATCCCTACCTCTTGCACGATACTGTGGGAAAATTATAGATACTTTATTCGTGGACGGGAATTCTAAAACTAATTATAATACAAAAATGGTTTAATGGTTCAAACTATAGCACTGCTAATTGTGAATTTGGGGTTTAATGTGAATGAAATTAAAATACTTCAAATAACACGCCCGGTTTATGTTATATAAATGTAGGCTATATACTAATAACATACATGATAAACCCTAAACAAACAAAAATAAAGTTTGTAATTCCAGCTGTTACCAATTGAAACATACTGACAAAACGAAAAGAACGATGCCATGTACATTGCAATGAGTTCGATTATTATTATTATTCGTGCAAATTCTTACCCCGGTTATCGGGGTTCCAGCCCCAGCTTGCTGCCTGTGTGTATCACGATAGAGAGTTCTTGATGATGCTGTGCCCGTGTGCTACTATCAGGTGCTGCTGTTTTTGTCTGGTCGATTTCACTGCCAGGATAGCCTGTCTGTTCTTATACTGTACCATTTGCAAAGTGATTTCGGCATTCCAGCCTTCGTCTTGGGGGCATCTAAAATCAATCTCTTTTCCCTCTACCATCACCACCGTGAAATAAACGTATTTGCCCTTCCTCTCGACGCAATCCACCGTCTTCATGTTGGAGAAGAGCAGCTCTTTGGTCTTGCCGGGCTCGCTGGCCGTGATTTGCTGATGGTTCTGGTGCTGCTGGTGGTCGTGCTGTTTCGGTGGGTGAAGGAGAAGTCCCTCTTCCGTTAGAAAGCAGCGCTTCTTCTTCCATAGCTGAAGCAAGCCATCGCTCCTTTTCTCCATCAGACCTTCTTTCAGCACCTTGACGCTGCTTTCCAACATCACTGAGTAAGAAGGGGGCAAATCTCTACAAAAATATCCCGACTGAAAAGTATTACCGTAAGCGCTGTTTCAGCTGTGTCAACATCAGCGCACCACATACAAGTACGCTGTTGGCTATTTACAGCTAGCTAGTAGTAGCAGCTTGTCTCCCCCCTCCTTCCCGAGTTCCACTAGCCCGTCTGCAGCAGTTGCAGAACTATGACTGATTCTCATTCAGTCGGACTCGCTTTTTCTTCGAGCTCTTCCTGTGTCCCGCCTCCCGCCTGACACCCAGTGGAGAGGCAAGCCCTGATTGCAGCTGAAATCCTCGCAAACACGTGGCAAGTGTCAAATTCAAGCGGTGTCGCATAAGAGAATGTGGAGGAGAGCTTCATTTAAACATCACACCATTTTAATGCCCAATTAACTCGCTTTGTGCAGCTCAAGAGAGCCAAATCTGCCCATCAGAATACATTGTGATTGTAATAGTTATTTTTATTATATATATATATATATATATATATATATATATACACACACACACAAAAAAAAAATAAAAAATATAAGCAGTGCTGGTGAGTGTACATCGTTGAAACAGCTTTAAATACACAATAAACATGGATATGGTTTAAATGGCATATTTGGTGAACTGTTTTTAGAGTTCCCAGAATGTGAATGGCGCTACACTGGCCAATACAGTAAGACAATATGCCTACTGTAACAAAACAGATTAACACCCATTTATATATTTAAGAGGTAAATTGGACCTGCTACTGAAAGACTTAAGACAATGGAAGCCGTCACTCCTCCCTCTTTAAATACAGAAAAGACCCAACAAGACGTCATTGTGTTGTGAAACAATAGGGATGCACGCGCTGCCAGAACCTCGCGACGACGTTGCTTTCAAATATTAAAGATGTCGGGAAGTTCACAATTCAACCTGTGTCAATGAATCGCGGACCTAGAGAGGTTGCCATCAGGATTTTAAACCACTCTCGTCGCAGCATAATCAAGTAATTTTGGAGAGAGAGAGAGAGAGAGAGATGTTCGTTCAGTTAACATTAACTAGGTCCAGATAAAACGAGTTCATATTTTCTATTCCACCGTCATTACAGAAGTACCGCAACGTAGTAATAGTGTTTAAATTAAAACAAACTTTAAAAAGCTTAAGTTAAATAACACACCAAAAAAATATGCAGTTTCACATGTATTCCGTGTTCGTGGTGCTCGGGGACAATGTGGATTTGAACATTTTGTAGCTTTTGATTTATAATTTTCGAGGCCCCGGATTGTACTGTATAAACCATTTTGCTTATTTCAATGGTTTTCTATCCAGTACGGGATCTCCTCCTCGTGGCAAGTCGAGGGATCACAAGGACGCTAAACGAGCGCAATCCACTCCACACACATTTCTACAGCTTGTTCTACAAAACCGCTTTACCAGCGAGACTCGCAAGTAGCATTACGAGTACAATTTAAAGTTACATTGTGGTAATTGCAAATGCAATAAATCCCATGTGGGAAACTTGTACATTAGATCTATCATTTAAAAAAGGGTAGGAACAATTTTACAGAAAGGAGTGGTCTCATTTTCTAATGGCAAATGTGGTCTTGGTTAAAACACTCTGAATCCTAATTACGCGTGGTAGTCGTTTTTAAATTGAGTAACACGTAGGTCAGTTACATTGACATTCCACAATTGTAAATACACGTATGTATACTGCAAGTGCAACATACGGGCACATGCAATCAACCCCAATTTTGATACTATCAAAATAAAATGTCCATGCACATTTTCATCACTATGCGGTCCTCCACTAGATCGTTAAACACGCAAAAGTGATATAGAAACACATCCAGATCGACACCCTTTTCAAAATCCAAAAATCCTTGCAAAGTTTTATTACACTGATGGGTCAAAATGCAAGTCTATACTGTATCGCTCCAGAGTGAACAATTGTAGGATCTTAAAAAGAAGCGCTAAGAGCACAATACAGAAAGTTTTGCTTAGTATCAGGGTGCACATTCTGCACACCAATTTAAAAGCCTTATTAGTTTCTTTCTTATATACCACATAGATGCTTGTTAACGTCAATCGTTTGCTGCATTCCCGTAAAATCGAGAACAATGTATTAAAAGCCAACCAAAATCATTATGCATTACAAAGATACACCACTGGCACTGCATTTGCAATCATCTATTTCCTGCTTACTGAATTAAGATAGTCCCACACCTTACAAACCTACTAGACCACCATAACATGCATAATCAATTTATTCACGATTAAATATACACACCTACAAGTACACAAGTACTTTAATAGTACAGTACTGTGCTGTGCTTTGACAGCAGGTAAAAAACCGGATCCCAACAGTCCACCACTTTCTGGCACTCAGGTAGGTATTGATCTCCCACACCTCAGGTCAACTACTAAATAAAGTCTCCTTTCCACTTGGTGGCGAGCACAAGATTACACATGACTGGATAAGTTAAAAGATAAATGGTCCAGGCCAGGAGACAAACGCCTCTAGTTTTCATCGATAGTGTGTCTGGAACACAGCAGTCGAACGAACCAAACTGAACATACTTCATGCTGCAACCTTAAAATCAACTTGAATGTATCTCTTTAAACCATAGACCACTTGCAAGTCAGTTTATCAACAACAAATAACTGAATATCTAAAGGACTTTTTGCCTCTTTCCCTAGAGCTAAGAATAGCTTCTCTCATTTGTACTCAATATTTATACCAAGTTCACAAGTGCCAGCTGGAGTTGCAGACTTCCTGGAAGAGGGGATCTAGGTTAGAACATAAGAAAGTTTACAAACGAGAGGAGGCCATTTGGCCCATCTTGCTCGTTTGGTTGTTAGTAGCTTATTGATCCCAAAATCTCATCAAGCAGCTTCTTGAAAGATCCCAGGGTGTCAGCTTCAACAACATTACTGCAGAGTTGATTCCAGACCCTCACAATTCTCTGTGTAAAAAAGTGCCTCCTATTTTCTGTTCTGAATGCCCCTTTGTCTAATCTCCATTTGTGACCCCTGGTCCTTGTTTCTTTTTTCAGGCTGAAAAAGTCCTTTGGGTCGACACTGTCAATACCTTTTAGAATTTTGAATGCTTGAATTAGGTCACCACGTAGTCTTCTTTGTTCAAGACTGAACCGATTCCAGTTTATCACCTGGGCTTCAAGACTGTTTCTTATGTATAGCACTACCCCTCCTCCTCTTCTGTCCTGCCTGTCTTTCCTATACAGTGTATACCCACAAATATTATATTCGTCCCCATCACTCTCAGATAACCACGTTTCTGTAACACCTATCACATCATAGTTACCTGTCAGTGCAGTAGCTTCAAGTTCTAGAATTTTGTTTCTGATACTTCTAGCATTTAGATAAATACATTTAATGGTTGTCTTACCAGAGTTATTGTTCTTGTTTTGATGCAGTCTCGCTTCTGTTTTTTTGTTGTTTTCTCCCCCCTTCCTTTCTAGTTTAAATGCTTCTGAACCTGCTTGAGGATCTTTTCTCCAAGTAGACTGGTTCCCTTGTTATTTAAGTGCAGTCCATCCCGTCTATACAACAAGGACTATCTGTAGAATGTGGTCCAATGATCAAGATAGGCGAAGCCTTCCCGTGTGCACCACATCTTCAGCCATGCGTTTGATTAATTATTTCCAGCTGTCCATATGGTCCTTTGCAAGGTGCTGGTAGTATACCAGAAAATACCAGTTTTGGTTTTCTCTTTTAATTTCCTTCCTAGCTCTCTGAATTTTTTGCAGGGATTTTGGTCTGTCTCTTCCAATGTTGTTTGTACCGATGTGGACGACTACTACCGGATCGTCTCCTGTTCGTTCTAGGAGCCTGTCCACGTTCTCAGTGATGTGCTTGACCGAGGCTCCCGGAAGGCAGCACACTGTTGTAGTAAGGGGGTCCAAACTGCGAATTGAACTTGCTGTGTTTCTCAATATGGAGTCCCCAACAATCATGACCTCCCTTCTTTTTGCTGTCTGGTCACCACTGTCAATGGGGTCCTGGATGTTGTTCCTTTCATTCTCTTGTTGTTGGTTCTGCTCATCAAAATTCTGAAGTGACTCAAATTTGTTGGTTGTTTTGATTTCTGGTGGTTGTGTTTGACGAAGTTTCTTTTTTTCCCTGCTTCTGCCTACCTGAACCCAGCTGTTCTGACCTTCTATCTCCCTGGTGGCTTTCAGTCTGTTAGGGGTGATGCAGACTTCCATGAATTGTGGGTGTGCCAGTTCCTCAAGATCCTGTTGCTGTCTCACTTCTTCCATCTCCATTTCTAGCATATTTACTAGTTTATGCAAATCCTGGATCACACAGCACTTTACGCACACTTTGTTTAGCTCCACTGGGTTTTCTCGGATTTCCCACATCAAGCAGGTGTCACAGATTACTGGCTTGAAGACCATGTTGAGGGTTTTTCTTTTGAAGTTTAGTTTCTTCTGCAGCTGTCCGCCTGCTTTCAAACTGCTTCTAAACTGCTCTGTACGTTTCCACGCCTGTACTTCTCCCACTCCCTGTCGCTGGGAAGACTGCCTCGTTTAACTGCGTTGTTCTGCTGTGCTGTTGGCTACTCCCCTCGCCCGTGTCTCAGAACAGCACTGAATTTGAATCAGCTGCTCCGAGTTTCAGCTTGTTTGTTATCAGCTTGTCAAATATGGACAGTGGAAATTGTTAATTGAAAATATATTGAACGATACTCACGAAATGTTGAAAAGACATGCATCATCAAAAAAAGGTTTCATATAAAATAAATAAAAGCAGCACCCCCCAAACCCCTATTGGTTGTAGTTTGTATGCTAGAGGGTTTCTGGGACAGCATAGGCAGGGTACTTTATTTACTGCTGCAAAACACAATCACAAAACAATTCATGTTTGAACACATAATTGCACTTACAAAACTAGCAACATAGATCTCTTAACACACTTGAGCTACTGAGCGCACACACCAATTTTAATTTCTCTTTAACAAATACTAGTGCTGAATTAGAACAGTTCTAGACATTATACTTATGTATGACCCAAAAAGTCGGACAATGACAACTGCAAAGCTGTGCTTAAGTGAGCCCAATTTAGACTTTGATTGGCTTAATTGCCAGAACAAATAAAGTGGAGTGGAACAAAATTAGGATTACATTTCACCCTTAGGTCTTACTCACTCAAAACAATCCCCCCTCTCCCTTGCAGGAACGTAGATTGAAATAACAGACAAAACGCAAAACTCATTTATTTTTTGTTTTTATTCACACCCAGCGTGGTACATAATAACCTTAATGTGGCGACTTTTTTCTGCAGGTCAGTTTCACAAAAACCATTGCGAACGAGCAGACAGTATGTACACATTTCAATTACATCTTCGTTTCCTTCTGTGGCTATGCAGGTCGGTCTCTACCACAGCCAGATATTGAATATGATATTTAATAGTCTAGTTATTACAAGTCACTGCAGCACTGCATGTCTATAACAAAGGCGGCACAGCTAGTGCAAGCACAGACATATTAAGACGACTTGGGGGGAGTCTGGTTGGTGGTTCTTTAATGGAGGAATAGGGCCAAACAAATATCGGTCTCTGAATCTGAATTTTTTTTTTTTTTTTTTTTTTTTTTTTTTTACAAAGTCTTTCCACAGCTGTTGTCAAAATGCAATACAAGAAACTTCACAAGAACCCAAACTATTTAGCAGTGAATAAACAATGTCATGCTTTCCTTTATTTTTTTCTTGAAGATAGATTTACTGCAGTCTAACTTACTTTATTTTACAGATAACTCTATTGAAATACTATGCAGAATAAGCCCAGGCTTGAAACTGGCCCTTCATGATTTTGTAACAAAAGAAATGTAAACTTATTTCTAACAAGAAAATACAAAACAGTGTAAGGCTTTAAGTAACTAGGTTTTGTTTAATAAGCTGTTACAGTGCAGTTAATCCTCAAGGCCACGTACACAGGCTTCACTGCTGTTTGCACTCAGGTGGTGGATTTGTGTCCTTCTGTTGAGACAAACATAAAACATAACAAAATCCCTTTAGGAAAAAACAGGAGCAAATACTTAAACCCCAAATGTTTAGTACAAGTTTGTCCATCTAAACCTGCTCAGTTGGACATTTTCCAAATGTCAAAGACTTCATATATAAACAAAAAATCGCCCCCCCCCCCCCCCCCCCCCCCCCCCCCCCCCCAACCCCCCCCCCCCCCCCCCCAAAAAAAAAGGGTCAAGGCTTTATGGGATGGGTGGTACTTGCAAAGGTTTTACTATTCTGGAAGATGCAGAAACTATGATCTTTAACACTAACTGAAAACAGAAGAAAAACCAACAGTTTACATCCAGGCTAGGTTAAAAGTTTATTGAATGCATTTCTTTTTACTCTAAAGGTTAGAATGACTACACATGTCCAGTCAGGCTCTCAGTCCTTCCAGAAAATAAATGAAATTACATTTAAAAAAAAAAAAAAAAAAAAAAAAAAAAGATTACATTATGCAGTTGCAAGTACCAAACCCATTTGAGAGTTTAAACTAGCTTCAACATACAGAAGAAATACAGTACTGTTGCAAAAGCAGGTTACTGAAAATAAAACCACAACATTAGTGTCTAAAGTGTACAGTGGAAAAGCACATACAAATAAGGTGTGTTAAACCGACAATTAGCCTTACCTACTGGGATAGGGTTATTTCTACAGACATCATTAAACCTAGCAAGGAAAAATTTAGAAAGGAACTGACAAAGTGCAGAGTGACTGTAGATGAAACAAAAGTCATAGTAGTTTAGAGTCAAAAGAACAGAACCGTTTTAGAACATGCTTAGAATTATTGTAGGGTCTACATCTAGAGACATCTGTGCATTTAGTAGAAGTAACATGTAGTTTATATTGAAACATGCATTCTATTTAAAGTTCAGTGAACAGGCTCACTTGATTCTCGCCTAGTCAAAAGGGTTATGGAGAACCCCCATCCTGAGGTTAAATTTCTAGATCAGCCACTCCTGTATTAGTCAAGCAAATCTGACCCTCCCCGAATAGGATGTAATTTTCCAAAAAATACTGTTTAAATAAAAAAAAAATATATATTTTTTTAAATCATGCTAATGTAATGCATAAGACAGTATGTGTTCTGTATGTTGGTCACTATAAAAATGCTTCAACCAAATTGTTATTTTATGGGACTTAAGTTGCCCAAACACTTAAACTAAGCTAAATAAATTCCCACCTTGGGGTCGTAATTGGGATCGTTTTCCTCATCTGCTTCCTCTTCTCCTTCCTATTTTAAACAAGATACATTTATATACACACTGTACACATACACTAAGACATGCCTTCCAAGCAACAGCAGTAGCTTCTATGCCACATGCCACCCTGTTAGCTGGTCAGAGCATTGAAGCACACATCCTCCATTCATATTTAAAATAGGGCAAGTCAACTGAGAAGATACTGGAAACTAACTAAGGTATTCAGGTCTGCTAGGCTCCAAGCACTGGGGACCAATAGTTACATCTGAAAATAGCTGCAGTCAAGACTGATGTCAAGCTACAAATAATTTTATGCAGGCACAGAAATCACCTAGAAAGGCAACACACATTGTAAAACAAGATATTTGACAGACTATTTGTAAATAGACATTAATAGTAACAAGAATGCACTTACCTCATCATCTGCCTCCTCTCCCTCTTCATCATACTAGAACAAAAAAAAAATACAATACTACAAAAAGTACTTTACAACCCTGTCCAAACCAATGTACCATTTCACACCACATGTTTCATCTGAAATCTATATTCATCGCCATATAAAAGGTTTGTTTTTTGTTTTTTATTTGTTTTTTAAAACACACTCACATCATCATCGTCATCCTCTATGGCCTCGCCTGTGAAGTACAGCACGGCCCGCGGGACGATGCGCTCTCGGAGGAAGTGACCGATTTCAAAGTCAGCTGCCAGGATTGCCTCAGAATCTTCATCCTGTAAATTCACCCGGAAATTAGTTTGCCGCTTCATGCACAGATCTTAGAGGTAGACATTCAGAATAATCTGCTACTTTATATTATTTGCAGGAGAGAGCCCTGCTAGGCAGAGAGCAGCTACTGTACAGCAGTAATCTTACAAGCCAATGCAACATTTTAAAATCACCAAACTGAAGTTCTATGGTGCCGAATACCACCACCCACTGTACTTGAGACTATGCTTGAGTGGGACAGAACGCACCCCTAGAGCAAGACCAACACAAAACGCAAGGCTGTACGTGGGACATGTGTATCGATTTAAATATCCAAAACCATTTAAAAAGTGCAAACTCACCAGTAACCCCCCTCCATTCTCCCCCTTACTGGAATACTTGAATAATTTTACACTTACCAGCTCACCACTTTCTGGAACTATAAAAAGAAAACAAAAAAGAATTTAGTGAACTGCCCCCAGGTTATAATGCAGTTTTCCCACATGAACTTTTGCTAGTACGGACAAAGCAAATATGTCCCTCAATTTAAAAAATAAATTAAAATGTATTTTGGGCACTAGTAAAAAAGTAAGAAAAACTGAAGTCACACTCAATACGGTTGAAAAGCACATCTTAAAAAAACTCTACTATATACAAGACTCTCCGATATGGACACTTGCTTTGGATTAAGAATACAGCGGTGTATCTAAAGTCACTACACAGTGCAGCTAAAAGCACTGAAGTTAAAAAAATAAAATTGGCAAGATTCATCATACAGCTTTGACTCAAATGTACCATCAATGACTATGAAACCTAGGTTGTCCCAGCACAGTAATTTATTTTAAAACATGCAAATAATTTAGTGTGCTTACCTTCTGGAGGAGTGAAGAAATTGAAGAAGGAATCATTTGGCACCGTTTTGGTAACCGTCCTCACTGTGCCTCGTCCCTTGTGCTTCTGTTTCTTTTTGATGGTTTTCAATGTGATGTTCTTTCCCTTCTTCCAGTCAATCTGACAACTAAAAAAATGAATTTAAATGAAATAATCACGTGTGACGCAACTAAGCTAATTCTTCATTGCATTACATGCGAGCACAGTCTGTGTTAATAAAACAGCATTAGTTAGGGGATGTATTACTACATGTGCAGTTCTTACCCTGTGCAGCCCATGATTTCTGGTCCATCAAAGGCAAAGGGATCCGACTCATCTGGTTCTGACCTCATCTTGTATGTTTTTACTAGCAGTTCGTTTGAGAAGAAGTCATTGCATTCAAAATAAAACTCTAGCGTGAAATTCTGACAAAGGAAAAAAAGATTCAATAATCTTAATAACTCATAATAAAGGTCAGATGCATTTTTTGCATTCTGCTCTAGATGACCCAAATGTGTTATTACTTCTGCTAGTAGTTACATAAAAAGCTAAATAAATAGGTACAGCCTACCATACCAAAACAAAATAACTTACCATTGGTTGCCCAGGGTCTGAGAATTTAACTTTTATGTCTTTTAAGTGCTTTAGAATTGGTTCATCATGCTCCTGTAACGAGAAATTTACAGAATTTATATAACAATCTTCCTTTATTTCATAATATTATTTGACAACTCTTGGCATTTATGACTCAGATGCTAGAGATACGACAAGCACGAGCAATTTACGTCCTTGTCATTTTACCATGTGATGGAAGCACAAGCTCACCATTTCAAAACAGAAAAGGGTCTGTAAATTGACAGTTATTTCTCTTTAGCCTCTGCAAACTTGTTTTTCTCTCAAACAGTACTACATTAACTGCTGTTGTGACGTACAATGAATGAAACCATTTCCACCACAAAATGGAAAATTAAAGCACAAATCAAAACTAATGCTGTCTGACACATTAAGGTTGACAGGTTCAGTAACACTAGGTTTTCAAGCAGGTTTGTCCATGTGGCACCTGCTGCAGCCATTAAAGCTTCAACCCACCACCCCCCTCATGCATGCAGCACAGCAATGCAATACAGCATGTCTAGGCACTCGCCTGTAGCATGTCACTGAGCAAGTCAACGTTCTTAAAGACTGTCAGCCAGAATTCCGGAACTCCTTTTGGATCTTCTTTTTCCTCATCTTTTTTCTCCTCATCGACCTTTGCCTTTTCCTTCATCTCCTCCTGTGTTAAAGAACAGGTTTAAAAAAACACATACGGAGGCCAAGAAATGAAACATAAGGCATCACTGAAGTTCAGAGATTTCATTATATCCATAGACCAACTACACAATTGTATTTCAGTAAAAAAGTCAGGAAGTACCAGGCATCAAGTTGAATAATGTATATAAATTAGTGCTTGGACAAATATCCAAACAAATATTTGACATGTATTCGTATACAAAAGGAGATGTTCATATTTGCTACAAAATGACAAAAATACCTGGCACTTTACCGCCTCGCCAGAATTTATACAAAAAAAAAGCAAATTAAAGAGCTGTGTAATGAGTTTTTTTTTTTTTTTTTTTTTTTTACATAATAATAAAAACACCCACGAATCAACACAGCAGCTCTTGAGCTGCTAGTAAAGTTTGACAACAAAAGTAAAACAAACCAGCCAATGCACATGCACCCTTGGTGATCTCTACGGAAAGCCACCTAGGACAAAACATGCATTGTGCTGAGAGAGCCAGAATCATGGGACTGAAATGCCTCTCAAACAGTACCAAACTTCCCGAAAATGTTGTGTAGTGAATTTTATATAGACAGTATATATATTATGATCTTGTTATGTGGGACGTAAAACAAGAAAATCACCACCCCCCCCCCCCCCCCCCCCCCCCTTCATTTTGCACCATTTCCACATTTGTTTTATTTGAAGTGTTTAAAGTTAAAATTTCAGGTTTTCGTTTGCTTGTTCAGCTACAAAAAGAAAGCACAAGTAAACCTCATGTTACTACTTTATGAAAGTGTGTAGATGGCCGCCGGTTACTGTGAAGAAACGGTAATGGCAAGGAATGAAAAAATAAAACACGTACTATATATTTCAGGAATAAACAAACATTTAAACAATTTAAACAATATAATGTTTATTCCTTTTTGAAAAGTAAACAAATAGCCAAACGAATATTTAAATTATGTGCAAATATCCAAACATGAAAATTCCTGTGTTCCTCCCAGCACAATATAAAATTGACCATTTCAAAAGAAATGAAAAGATAGTGGTACATGCAATTTAATTCTACCACCATATTAAGGCACCAATATCCCTTATTCTAAACATACATATTTTTGAACAGGTTATGTACTACCTATATATTTTATTGAACAGATAACAGAAACATTGACAAAAATGTTTTTCTATTATATGCAATACAACACTGGGTTATAGGTGGAAAATAAATTTTGTACAACTCATCAGTATTACTGTATCACCAAATCAAAAGTGTACTACCCTTGTTTTGGCGACAAGGGATTGCAAAATACATTCCTGTTGTGTTTGACAACTAAAAGCAGCCTGTTACAGAACACAAGGACACATACAGGATTAAAGTAGTGAGATTCTTGCAATAGTTAAAACAAACAAAAAACTAATGACTAAGTTAAGCAATGGTGTGCATTCTATGCCCAATCCTAAACCACGGTGACACCTTGTGGTGAAAGTGTAAAAGTCTCCTGTACCTGACTACTTACTGTCAGTTCTTCCTCCTCATCTGCTTTCCATTCACATTCTTCGTCGGTTGGTTCATAAGCAGCATTGATAATTTCACTTCTCTGGGGAGAAAAAAAAACAGCAATTAGTTTCTTTGATGCCAACACAGCAATAACATACTGAACATTACAATAGCTAATTGTGTAAATGTAAATAAATACTACATGCAATTGGTTTAACGCAGTTTACTAACTCCACCATTATATAATTTTAGGTAAGTACCCAATGTAATATTTCCAACCAGCTTGTTCAACAGTTTGTAACCGAATCAACCATGTCTGTCAGCCACTGAACTGTATTGCAAGGGTTTACACTCCACAAAAGGACAAGTAACTAATCCATTGTGCAGAGTGGAATTTATACTTTGGTCCAAGCCCACACCCACACAACACACCTCTCCACTACGATACAATGCATCAGATAGGCAATGAATCGTTACACCCCTACTTGTCACCTTACCTTGTCAAAGAGGGGCTGGTAGAGTGCTGCATACTTTCTTTCCAACTCGTGCACTTCTTCATAGAACTTGGCTTCAATGTGGGCACACTTTACTTGGAGGTTCTTCAATGCATTAACACGTCTCTTCACCACCTTCGGCAAGCTGAAAAATGAAGTCAAAATCCATTACTTTATACATAAAAACGAGACACAGAAAGCAAAAGGACAAACTAAAACCGACCCTGGTGGCTTACTAGGATACAGATTCTGAAGGCGGCATTCTGCTGGCCATTAAAGAGGTTGAACCAAATGGAAAAAAGATAGCAAGAGCTCCAACCAAATTCAATTTTTAGCTGCAATGTGAACATGGAGCAATGTGGGTTTAACCTGCATATATCAAACGTTTCAGGATATCAAGCTTGATATTTGTGAATGGTATATGAACGTATATAGCTTTACTGTACTCCAAATAAAGATTTATTTTGGGGCAAAACAAGCCCTTTTAAATATCCAATATTGTGGGGGGGTACATTTAAATCAGAGGTTGGCACCTTCAGGTTGTAATGTAAAACTTTTACAAGCCTGAGAAGTTAGCACCATGAACTGGCACATTGCATGCATCTGCAACCCAGAACATACCAATGGGTACTTTGTCGTTTTAAAACACTGCTTTACCCATAAACTGCCCTGGGCCTTTTAATAGGCCTTGTGGTTTTCCATGCTCTAAAAGGCAGTGGGAATGTCATTTGTTAAAACCACTCTGTGCTTTAGTTTGTTTGGAAGTTACATCTTATTTTAAAAGCAAGGTCAGTTTCCCCAGTAGTTCTGTCAAGCAAAACAATAAGTCTGCCTGACAATGCGAGGACAGAAAAACATATTCATGCATGTTACTGCAATCCTGTAGTTGTGTTACGAGCACAGTGACATTGATCCTGGTGGAAACAGGTTGCAGGCCACAACCTGGTTCTTCTGTACTTACTGGAAAATCTTTAACTCTACACAGACCTATGGTCGGACCAAGTCCAACATTACAATTTTCCCTTTCCAGTTCATCATCAAAAAGACAAAAGGACAGGTTTCTAGTCGTTTTTTCGCCATATAAAAAGCAAAGAACCTTTCAATGGCTGAGTGAGACCAATAGGAGCTGAATGAGGAAAAAAGAAAAAAAACAAGGGGGTGTATCTCACAGCCTCATGCACTACAGAGATAACACGGACATAACAAAGGAGGTAGCTGCTTCTGTGTCCAGCGCACAAAGAATATCGCAGACATTTGCTGAGCTTTTTGAGATGTTATAGTAATAAAATAATGACTTGGAACACATTATTGAGGAGTTTGGCGATAAAACGAGTGATCAGGAGACAACTTATCAGCATGCACGTCTGTAAAAAAGTAGTATGTGAAATACAGCGAACAAGTGGGGGGCTTGGTTGGAGATACAGTACCGAGTGTCCTTTTGCAATTTAATGCCTTTTAAACCTGTTTTACTCTGAAAAACAAATTTAAAAACGGCACGTGTAAAATAAATAGCGCGTGTGAAAATAAATTGGACCTGATGCGCCTGACAAACGCTGAATTAATGGACTGCAAAGAGTCAAAACTATTTAGAAAAGCCATTAATAACAACCAAATGACTGTTTTGGCAGGGGGCATGATGACATTAGTGGACACTCAGCTCACCCTTCAAACTATGTCCAAACATACAACTACCTTAAATCTGTACCACATTCAAGCACTAAACTACTTTGCATTCTATTGTATTGCTGTCTCCAACAAGTTGTCACTGGCCTGCAAATGAGATTATGCCTCTCAAATTGCTGACTGCCAGTCTTGCAATAGTTCCTGGTGAACTACACTACTTATACTGCTTTCATTTTATAACAAGGGCAGAAACAAGACTTCCTTTGCATAGCAGTCCAATCTATTCTACTGTTGACTAGAAATAAATTTGGACACTATAGGTTACATTTTTTGCAATATTTTTATTATGCAATACCAGCATCCTTTATTTTTTAAACACACACTTTACAACTTCAAAGTAAAGCCCAAACTAAACATGCGAGTTCGTACCGAAAAACACTCTTTACAAATTTGCAGTCACATTAACAGCGATTACAGGTTGGGGAGCAGGGCTGCTTCAAATATTCTAGATACTACACACAGTTTTAAAAGAGGACTAGATTGGACACAAGTTGCGTGTCATCACATCAAGAGTTATAGATGTGACCCTGAACAGGGTCACATCTTGAATGACCCTTGAATGCTGTTCACACTTGGGACAGATTAATTACACCAGCCCATATCAAGCAAGAAAGAAAAAAAAAAAAAAACCCAGGACAGCAACCACTTAGCTCCTCCACAGTCAATCAAACAAAAAGTTAGAGGAAATCTCTGCCAAGAGGAGTTTCAGACCAGTAGAGAAGTTAGAAAAAGCACATTGTTCGCCAAGAATAGAAGCATAAAAACAGAGCCCTACCAATTCTGCTTTTCAGTGGCACACCTGCACTATAAAGGCTGCCTGTGTTTCTCCTGCCAGAGGGCATTACACATTCACTGGTAAGTTCCAAGAACCACCACTGCCAGCAGATGGCACAACATGGAATTTTCAAAATTCTGAATGCATGTGTTGACAACCATGTCTAGTTATGCTGAATTAAACAGGTACAACTGTGCACAAAAGTGTGTACAATGAGTTACTTGCCCTCCATCTAAATACATTTTGTACACACGTCTATGAATACATTTGGTTGTATTTCCACCCCACTGCAAATAAATGGTAGCACGAACAGGTAATGTCACAAAATGTGTTGGTTTTTTACCTTTCCATGTAGCCAGAAGGAGACCCAACAAGCCCATCCAGCCTTTCCTGCAGGGCTGCGAGAATCTGTGGGTTCTGCATCATCTGAACAGTTAGCTGACGGGCTAGAACCAGAACACAAATACAATCAAGTTAGCTTGCAGCTGGGAAAGCACATTCCATGCATCAGAGTAATCCCAGTCAAGCACACCGAGATGGAGGCATGCACGTAGATTTATTTTTACAAGCGAGGAGGAGGAGAATTCAAATGCTGAAGCCTTAAGATATCATATTAGAGAACCACACATGCCAAGCAAAATTAGGTTTTTTTTTTTGGTTGAACAAGTTAGGAGGGTAAAACAAGGTCTGTGAAACTTGATGCAAGTATCCAGTCAAATAAAAAAATGAAGTTCAATTGAAATCTATTTTACCATTTAAAATTAATAAAAACAATAAGAATCATCTTTATTAACACATTTATTGTTCACCCTCAAAACGTGTACATTGGTATGCATGGACAATCGATAAAATTAACCAGCAAAATAATCTTCATTGCAAAATAGAGCTAATAAAAACAAACAATAACTTGTGTCATCCAAGTAATAGAATTGATACTAGAAATAGTAAGAATAAAACTGTTTAAACCTAAAAAAAAATAAAGTTTGGTAACTTCTTGTTTTTCAAGATGCTTGTTTAAACATGGGGTGGATTTTGTAATAATTCACTGGATCACCACGCTTGTCTCCAACATCAGGTCAGCAAGAAAATGCAGAAGACATGTTTTCTAGAGAGAATGTGGCTTTCTAATGCCTTGTACCCTCTTGATCCATAATCAGGGGTTCACATTACTGGTATGCATGCAGACCAACAAAAAAAATTGCAGACTTAGTTATTGCTGTATAAGACGCAAGCGTACCGTCAGTATATATAACAGGAAAGCATTTATAATAAGACAGAGAGGGTGCTCTCTATACCCTAACTAATTCACAGTACTTGTTTGTGGACCAATGAAATAGCAACTTGCCAAGACAGCCATCTGCAAGCACGGATGGGTACGTAATAATGAAACTGCCTTATTTTTCATTTGTTGTTTTATGTAAAAAAATTAAAAAAACCTCACCAAGTCAAATGTTAATAGCTTAAAAAAACTTGCACACAAGGACATTCTCCCTCTCGATGGAATCTTAATATGAACATTTAATTTAGCAAATCTACTTAAATCTGGCAGATTACCCAGCAAGGTCCAGATGTACCAATTCTTATTAGGAAAGATGTTTGTCTTCAGTCAATTTAATTGAAAGACTCTTGAATACACCAAGGTTTTTACATAAGCCCTTTTCTGAAGCAAACCAATCCCTATTTGCATAGTCTTAACATTTAACCGCAAAAATATCTGTTACGTCTATGCCCCCCAAAACAACTGGCAGCAGTTTCTTTATAAAAAGAAAGTACACAGGAAAGCACCATGAATACGTAAATGACATGGAAATATATTTTACAGCACTGCCTATGGATGAAGAATTCAATAATTTATATAAAACTCAAAGTTTGGTTTATTGACAAACATTTTGTCTAGAAATGTCTTCCAAGGCAACCCTTGTCCAAAAACTTCCAATTTCTTACCCTTGCTGTTGGTATCCTCGCCAGTTTCTTCTTCTTCCACTTCCTCAACGTCCTCCATGTCTGCTTGGTCCATCTCAGCCTGATCTTTACTAAAAAAAAAAAAAAAAAAAAAAAAAAAAAAAACCAAACATGAACATATGATATCAAACATCATCACATTTCAAAGATCTTTTTACAAAAAATAAAGGCTATGACCCAATTTACTCCAGGCTGGTCAAACATTTCACTGGCCACCCGCCCCTTGCTGTTTGGAAGCATGTCTGCACAGCAAGAGTAACTGGACCCAGACTTGACAGCCTGCTTGAGATGCCGAGGCATGTCTCAGTCACACTATCCTGTGTAAACAGTTATTTACACTTTTGCAAAATGTTAAATACAAGATGGAAGTTGTAATGATCAATGCAGCACAATTTTGTCTATCCTATCTTACAAAGAGGCTATTTAAAATTGACTGCCAACACGTTTCCTAGGAAATTCTGGTCACCAAATAGATTGTTGGCACCAGTATCAAGAGGAATCTCCCAGAGAGTGCGGTCAGCTCCACAAGCAGCTTCTGATGAATTCAAAAACATAGTCTGCACTCTAAACAGTAATTCATATTTAAAAAAAAAAAAAACACACAACCACCCACACACACACATCAGCTTATGTGTCAACCCATGACTGAATCTAAAGAAAAAACCTTCAGCCAAGTTTCTAAATCCAAAACGCCCAAAAAGTTGGCAAGACGGGATATTCCAACAGTAGACAGAACTGCAGTGCATCACACTACTCTGCACCTATTTATTATATTTTGATTACAGTACTAAACAGAATTGCATCTGATGAGTAACAATACGAAAATAATTGCAAAGTCCCAAAACATTCCCCACTCAGTTTACTGCTGGAGACCATCAACATAACCTGATCATAGCAGTGGATAAGCCTAAAACCACACTGGCACGTCAGTGTATGGGGGGGGGGGGGGGGGGGGGCACTTACTTGTCAATGTCTGCCATCTTGTTTTGGTCTGCTGAATTCCTAGGTAAAAAAAAAAACAAAAAAACACACACATTATAAAATTAACAAATTCACAAACAAGGTACCTAATCCACAAGACAAATACACAAGCTCATGTAATCCTCTTCTATACCCACATCTTTAACAATCCATAGTCAACCTTTCATGGAAGGGCATTCTAAAATAGTCTTCCCATTTACACACCAACAAGCTTCAAACAGGGGCTTTAACAGGAGTCTGCCAGAACAAAATCAGGCCACACCCCAGTATTGACCTGTATATAAAAGATCCTAACATTCTGCTGCATGTGCTGCAGTGGTTTTCATCTTTCTGATCCTGAGCTGCAGACTTTCCTTCTATCACCTAAATGTTGTATCTGGTTGCATCTCAGGACAACCCATTTGTTTTATTAAAAAAGTGACCATTCAAAACAGCTTCAGATTTTACTAAATCAAACAGTCACTTAAAATATGTTCTAATTTACGTATGAAGGGGAATTCAATGCTTTTATTCAAAATTATTTGTTTTGCAGATTCTATTTTTCTAGGTCATTATACTGCTTTAATCAGTTGCGGTCCTATGTCGGACCAGGTCCGGCATTGCAATTTTCCTTTTCCAGTCCAATGTCGGACCTTGTCCGACAATCAAAAAGACAAAGCACAGATGGGCCACTAGTAGTTTTTTCAACAGAAAAAGCAGAGAAAACCTTTCAATGGCCGAGGGAGACCAACAGGAGCCGGGAAAAAAATAAATAAATAAAAGGGTGTATGATGGCCCCATGCAACAGAGATAACACGGACATAAACAAAGGAGACCATTGCTTCTGCAACCACGGCTCAAAGAATATCAAGGATATTGCAGAGCTTTTTGAGATGTTATAGTAATAAAATAATGACTTTGATCTACTTAATAATAACTTTGATCTATTGAGGAGTTTGGTGATAAAACAAGTAATCAAGAAAGGACTTATCAGTATGCACTGATATCTATAAAGAGGTATGTGAAATACAGCGAACAAGGGGTTGGGCTTGGCTGGAGAACTGAGTGTTCTTTTGCGAGACAATGCCTTTCAAACCTGTGAAAATTTAATTTTAAAAAAGCGCGTGTAAAATAAAAGGTGTGTGAATAAGCTGGACCTAACACGTCCGATAAGATCTGAATAAATGGACCGCAAAGGGTTAATGTTACATGGTACCAGGGTTGTTGACCTGCATCACACTTCTTCCCTTCAACACCTCACTGTAGAGTAGAAACTACAGACCACTGTCTGGAAACAAGAGGGTACATATCAAATGTCAACCCCTCATCCTTCCAGGCTACCACTGTGAAAAATTCAAGATCAGTTACATTCAGCTTGAAGTAAAATAAATAAAATAACCAAGACCCATGTTCTCCCTTGCAACAAATAAACTAATTTTGAGAACAAAAAAAATCCAAACCTATTTATATTACTCTGGGAATTCAACACAGCTCCTATTCTAAATAAATGTATTCAGGACTTGATAAAAAAAAAAAAAAAAGTAACAGGTTTTAACCCTTGTTAAAGCAAGCATGGGTATATTTTAAATGCAAAATTGCATTTACTTTATAAGCAACACTAATGTTTGCACGGTTAGAGATGTAAATCAGTCACAAGTCAGAATCTGTTCCCTTCATCTTAAGGTTTACTTCAAACAAATCCTTTGCAAACTAAATGTTCTATCTTTCATGCCTGTTTTTTGGCGTTCGTTTATCAAAAGTAATCTATTAACATTTAGACCTGAAAAAGAAAACAAAGCTAGGAGAGACCCTGTATCCCACGAAGAACAACAACATGCTAGCAACCTATGGGAATCATTGGAAAAAACAATTTCCAAAATTTCTCACAGGGCATGACAGCAACCTGTGCAGTCCCTCCATACAACTGACCATCCAGGACAGGCGGCAGTGTTCCTGGAACAGCAAGGTTTGCAGAAAACAGAGGTATGCAAAATATTGTGACAACCAAAAGACATTCTACAGTAGCCGAGATAACACTGGACAAGATGCACCTGTTTCCAATTATAAAAAAAAAAAAAAAAAAAAAAAAAAAAACCCTCCCACAGCAGCCAGGACTGAGCACTGTGGACTTGGGTAACAGATCACTACAATTTTGGCAAGTCAGTGCATAGAGTTGCTTATCCCCAGGCACGCTAATTATCCTCAGTAAGTGGTTTGAGGTTTTAACATCTTTACAGGAGATGCCAATGAACTGATGTTCATTTCAAATTAGTTTACAAATTGCAGATACATCTTTCAGTTAAGTGTCTTGGGGCAAAAGGGGATGAAGTATAAAAATATTCCATCTTTAAAAAGTTAAAATCCTGCTTGTGTGGCAGTATGTCACTTTACAAAAGTGAAACAATTCAGGGGTCATACGAATGGCGCACCCAGTAAAGGCATTCCGCGTGGAGTGCAGGACGGGCCCTATAGCCTGGAGGTCACCGGTTCGGGTCCAGACTATTCCACTGCCGGCCGTGGATGGGAGTTCCCAGGGGGCAGCACACAGTTGGCCGAGTGCCACCCAGGGTGGGAAGCGCTTAGATCAACGAGGGTATCCTCAGCTCAACGTGCACCAGCAACCGCTGTAGATTGGCCGGGTGCCTGCAAGCAGCCCGGAGCTGCGTAGTCCTCCAATGCTGTATCTCTCAGGTAGCTGCATGGCAGGACTATAGAGTGAAAAGGAGCAGACTGCTGATGACACACTTTTCTGTGGACACGTGTGTTCAATTTCGTCTCGAGTCAGTGCGGGGGTTGCAGCCGTGAGCCAGGCTTAAATTGGGCAATTCAAATTGGGGAGAAAATGGGGTAAAAAAGCAAATTGCCGATACCAAATTTAAATAAATAAATGAGAACACACAATAATGGGGGGGCGATTATTTTAAAACACCCTTTTAATTAGTTGACAATTCAGCCATCGATGCTGCGCAAGGATCCCAGAAATATTGCCAGGATTGGTGGCAACAGATAATGACCATATGAATTAGAGCTGCACAAACAGATTCCAATTAAGCTCTCCACAGAAATCAGGTGTTGACAATTAGATGAGTGGATTGCTGTTCTTCACTCCAAGCAGTTTCTTCAGTTGTTTCACTTTGAATGGTTAATTAACCACAATCAACACCAATGACCCACACCTGATTGTCAAGACCTGACATGTGAAGAGCTCAATCCGAACAATTGGTTTGTGCAGCACTAATATGGACTCGTGTTGGTAGGCATGACCATAAAAAGAATAAAATAAAATAACCTAATCATTCAACTGACAGAATCTCACTTTTTACCAGTTCCACAGGAGGGGGGTCTTATTGGCTGAAGCCATCAACTCGCAAGAGCCAAGTGAAGTACATTTTTACCAAACATACCAACTGTGTGTTCACTGGGGTTCTAGGATTTGAAAGAAAACAAAATAGAACTGTGTCAGGCACTATAAGGTTAAGCCCTGAAATAATCAAGTACTCAACTACTGGAAGTCCTGCATCCCAGGTTCAGCCCAGAAATGTCAGGGTAAGGTAATGAGCCAGAACAGAGAAAGATTATTAATATCATACAAACAGAATGGGATGGCAACAACATGGCGTGCATGATGCAAGAAACTGCACAGTTTTCTAGAAGAGTGAATAAAAATATACTAAAAAAAGTACCCACCCACCCTTCCATGAACAATGAAGTATCCCTGGATTGATACAGAAGAGCACTTAGAAAAGGGCCCTCATCACTAGAATAGACAGAGACAAACAAATGCAGTGGTGGTGAGCTGAAATACAAAATGGGGTCTCAGTTGAAAGGTTGCTGCAGATATAAAATCTGTATGTTTTTCAATACAGGCAAACGAATTGGGGGCTGGGGCATGTGCGACTGTGGTGAAAATACAGGCAGCCAGACCCAGAAAGCAAAAGTGTGCTGGTACAGAGTGTGCAGACTAATCTGTGGGCAGTGCTTGCCAGGGTTACATTATTATTAGCACTTTTGTCCCAGTGCAGCAAGTGGTCCACAGATGGGTGTTAAACATTCTCAGTGCAGTGGTGACATCTCCTATTACACAGTGCAACTTTTCTACAAAACACAGAACTAAACTAGTCCAGGGATAATCACTTTTAGGCCCAGCCTAGAGCTACTTAATCTACACAAAAATAAAGAAGTGTCAATGTAGTCCATTTACAGTAAGCTTTGCTTACAGCTGCTCAGTTTGGTGACATCGATTCACAAGGTTACACCGCATGTCCACTACTAGTTCTAATGGCAAAGGCCACAGTATGATGTTTCAAACCCTGTACAGACAGTGCAGCCTTGAGCCAAACATCTGACTTGCACCATATCATTGGTGAAGTTTAATGCATGACGCTATAGATTAATACTTAGTCGTAAAATAAAACGCATAATTTAAACGCCTCCATTAATATTGACCAGACGTGAGATTAATTCTTTAGCTCATGATTGTTATGCAAATAAGGGTCAGTGTAAAGTTAAGCGTGGCTGTCCAGCTCCAGATTCGTCGGCTGGAAATATGCCGGGTTTATGAACACACTTAAGACTTATGATGTAACCGATATCTATGTTGGTTACCACACCGCTGTGTAATATTTAGTAGTTCCCTTTTCGCGACGTCCAAAGCTAAATGTATTCCCTGTCACTTTTTACCCCAAATCTTCATTAAAGCACCACGTGGTGCAGACATGCCCCCTGCTATTGCACTGGACCCCGGGAAGACAAATCTCTCAGGAAAACTGAAGGGACGTGGTCCACAACTCACCTCAAACATTTTAACACTGTTTACTTTACAATACGGTACGTCTAACACGCATGAAATAAATAAACACGATGTAATATAGCCGGATTAAATAAAAAAAAAAAAAACTCGTCTCGGGGACAAAAAAAGGGGAACGGATATAAAACTACGCCACAGTGTCTAGACAAAGTATATTTCAATAACCCGCACCATTACCATATGAAATACCAAGAATAAGTATGACAAATTGAAAAATATAACGCCAACGGCGAGGTCCTCTGTGTGTCAATAACTTGTTTTATACTAGGCCCGCATTCTAAATGTGTTCCTGTTTGTCAAGACTGACACCCTCAGTATTTATACATTGTCGTTAGCTACCATGACAGCAAGCAGCCATGATCTCCATTCTTCAACGTGAGAAGATACCAAAAACTTGCATCAACCCCCCTCCCCCTTACTTTACACAAATGTGTCAAGACGTCATTTAACAAACGGTACAAATAACTTCACCAAATAAATGCAGGGTGTACAATTTCCACGCAGGGGATCGTTTGTTGTAAATTATTCGAAATCAGATATTTAATTATCTTCTGTATTGTGCATTCACTCGCATCATGGTGGAGGTGGTCACACTGCACAGTCTCAATGGCTGCTCTCTGTGATTGAACAGCGCCAACATTTTTTCCTTTTTTCGTACACGGTTTTTCTCAAGTTCACCTCCCGCTTTTGAATCCCACGGCAGGCTTGAACAGAACAGACCCCGCGGTCTGTAAATGTGCCGGCTCGGGGTGCGGTTCGTGTATTGGAAGGCTGTTTTTTCGCTTACCTTGTCCTGGTGGATTGTTTCAGCAGCACTGCGCAGAGACACAGAATCACAGAAAAGACTCCGCTGATGGCGGTAAAAAGGAAAGAGATCCCGCCGCTTGCGCTCATATACATCGAGCGTCAGCACGTAATTTAGTCACCAGGGCAACGCGCTGTCAAGGGGAGGGGCGGGGGTGCAGAAGGGGGGAAAAAAGTTTTTTTTTTTTATGTTTTTTTTTTTTTTGCGGCATTTGTAGACAGATGTCTCTGTGATTAACTTTTGTCAGAATTTATCATTTATGTTTATTATCTCTGTGTTATTTTTTTTCTAGACCCAGTTTCACTGTACATCTTTATTAGTAATTTCTTAATGCATGTTTCTCACTGAAAATTCTGTGGACAAGGCATGTGGAAAAAAAAGAAGTATAGTTCACAATGTCCTTGGCATTATGTTAGTTGACCTTGGGAAAATCTGACTAAATGTACCTTCTGGAAACAGCACAAGCAATCTCACTACTGTGGTATCTAAAAGTGTAAAGTATACATTCCATATAGGCCTTGGCTCCAAGGTTCCCCTTGTGAAATGCAAATCCAGTAATACTGTTATTTGTGACAGTGGCTCTCAATGTTAAGGAGATGTGTAAGACAAATAAAATAATATACAAAATCTTTGTAGAAATTGCATGTGTCAATCCGAAAATGAAGCTCCATCACAAGGACATTAACATGTAACTGTCTTTCCATTTCTCATTACAATGCAAGTCTTTGTTTTCTATCCATAAATGTATACAGAAACTGGTGCAAATGAGTTGCTTTGTTTAGTTCCTTCAGCTCAATGGCTGAATTCAATGGCAGCCCAAGCCTGCAAGTACCCTTAAACGGTCTGAACATCCCTGCTTATTAGCAACAGCAACATTATCACTATCCATTCTTAGAGCTGAAAATACATTGGTTCTGTTTATTTCATTTGGAATATGGACAGCATCACCTGATTAACGGAAAACAACAAGAAGTAACAGATTTTCATCGGTAAGGGAGCTGGTAATGACGTTGTTAATGGTATTGGGAGAAAGAGGATTCGGAAGCATTGGGTAGCACTCCTTTAAGCGGGGGTGCTTGCAGCCGCCATTTTGGCAGTATTCCCTTTTCTTGTATTTTGAACGGTAAACTCCATAAGAGAATCCCACTGGATATTATATTAATATGCATTAGGTGTGGTAGACCCAGACAATACAGTCAATTTGTTGTTGGCAGCAGCTAAACATTTGCTTTACATGGCAGGCACAGTCATTTAAAATGATATTTAACTACTGACTGGCTATCCAGAAGAAGCTGTGATTATTACATTGATAATGTTTGAAATAATATGCAAAAGCCAGGTAGAAAGTCATGTCGTTTAAAGTTAGAAAGGCATATAGCTAGAATAATAATAAAAAAAGAAATATCATATTTGCATTTATGAATTCTGAATTATATATATATATATATATATATATATATATATATATATATATATATATATATATATATATATATATATATACACCGATCGTAGAGTATCTGGAACTATCTATATCCCGATATGGGAAAAGTTCCAAAGGTTAAACCTCTTACTAAAGAGAAACGGGTGACTGTTTTATTATCCATAATGAGCCCCCAGAAGTAAACATCCGGTGGACATCACCAACCACGGAAGGCAGGAAAGTGTAGAAACTTAAACAGAGAGACAGCCTGCACAGAGCCAGGATTATTAGTGTTCCTCTGCATCTCTTTAATTACCCAGCAATTCATTGGACAGTAGCTCATCAACCCCTAGGACCCCATCCCTGCTCTTTCTCTAGCCACTATCTATAATTAACTGTAAAGTATTTTGCCCCAAGCACCACAGGCCAACATCATATCTTGTTATAACTATTTTTTTATATCTATATATATATATTATATATATCTATATATATTATCTCATATATATATATCTATATATATATCCTTCTTGGACGATTTTAGTTCTAATAACATATGGGACGATCGAGAAGGTAAGTCTAACGTCCATAGTATTCCTAAAAAAAAAAAATGCCATTAGGCCTGCTTTTCAGTCACATATGTGAACGTGTAAAAGCGCCTTAAACCGCAAATGTGAATGGGGCTGCAGACCCTGGGCCAGCACAGTATTGTGAACGGGGTTGTCCTTACTTAGGAAAAAAAGATAGTTAGGAGGGCTAAAACATACAACAAATATGGTATGTTTATTTTCATATGGGTTATGATGAGGAAAAAAAATGGATGAACTAATAAGGTAAAATAAATTACAATAACATGGTTTTGATGGGCCTAATGGTGGGTAATATAAAGGATGTATTTGTTTGGCATTCTAAAATGAGAGTGGTGGGAGTGTGGAAGGTTGGTTCCCTGTGTGGAGGAGATGGGCGCTGTCAGGGTACAGGAGGAGGTTCATATATTCCTTTGTTTTATTCCACTAGGAGAACGAGCTCCAGTTGTGCATGGCTAAGATTGATTAAAAGAAACTGTTCTTGGGGAAGAAATCCACTTTATCATACAATGAGATCGATGACATGCGATTTTTAATTTGCGAAGTTCTGATAGTTATAATAACACAGAAAGATATTTCATTTTAAAAACAGTCTACATATTAGTGCTTAATTGTTTATTTAGGGATATGTAAACTTTGGGCTCTGAGTATTGGGTTATGGTAACCGATCGATGTTAAGCATTGTCTCTAATGTTATAAAGAAGCTGATGTCCAGCCAGGCAGGAGGCTGCACTCACAGCTGCAAAATCAATTAGCACTTCATTTATTAAAAGGCAGTTGACCTCTGTAAGTAATGGAATATGTGAAGAGCAATGTGGCAGCCAAACTAAGGTTAAACCTCATGGAGCCACAAAGGAAAATAAATCCCCCCCCGCCATGGCAGGGTGCAGGTGGTGCCACTCTCTGTCTTCCTCTTCGATTTCCCCAGTACCGTCGTTGGACAAGAGCAATAGCAATTCACAGATTGTTGGATCAAAAGTTTATTCCAAAAGCAGCAGTAGCACTTTTTGTTGATATCAAGGTTTGCAATTGAATCTATCAGCATATACAAAAATAATGCAAGCCCAAACTAGGCAATAAGGTTTGTCATAAATAATGACTGTGGTTGTTACCCAAAAAGGCATTACAGTGATCTATTGAAAGGGATCTCCAACCTGGTTTAGTTGAATGAATAAAGAATTGGTGAGGAAGCAGTACAGTAGAGTAGCAGACTACAATGCTGTGTCGTGTATAGCCTTATTGTCACAAATATGGGCTTGAGTGGCAAGTGAGATGATGTCACTGACCAGGAAGAAGTGCAAAAATAAAAAGTATGGGACTAAACTGCCGTAGCAGTACTTTTATTAAATAATAAAAAATACAAAAAAACACTGTTATAAAACACAAAAGAAATGGGCGCATGTTACAAAACAGTATAATATTACCAAAGTAATTGATTTCTCTCGGTTTACTCAGACTCACGTCTTTCACCTCGCCTCTCTGACACCAACTTAATGAGCCCGGAGTGGGTCTTTTATTCTGTGGCTGGAGCCTTAATTACCTTAAACAATAATTACCTTAAGGCACCAGTCACATTCTCAAAAGATTTCCCAGGATGGAGATTTAACCCCATCCACTCCAACTGCATGTTATGAGATTGGCTTTTCTGCAGGTCTCATATAATAATAATAATAATAATAAATAATAATAATAATAATAATAATAATATTGACGGCTTTGTCCACACGCATATAAATTCACAACACAATAATATTAATAATAATCATAATAATACAAATGAAAATAAAAATAATACATAAATTAATAAATATACAGAAGGGGTGGGCACTTTGCCACACTTATACATGTGATTGATGGATGTTGATAAGTAATTGGTTACTCCTCTGAATCAATGAGAAACAGAAGTCCCCTAGTGCTGACTAAAGGTCAAGATGATACCAAACATCACAACAAAGACCATGTTTCAGGTGAGGGAACATGCTATCAATAACAGCAATCTGCATCTTTAGGATTTATTTCTTAAACTGTTACAAGCACGCAACTAGAGGTCTAATTCAAGTCTAAATCTAATGTAAAGCCAGAGGATCCGGTCTTAGGCAGCCATCACAATTCAGTCTCTTTCTTGACCAGTTAATTATACATGTCTGTCTTGTCAAGGGGATACCACTGGCTCAAAAGGAGAACAGACAGCTCTGTAGAGGGTAGACATCATTTTTGTTAAAAAAAACAAACAAAAAAAAAGAACCAGTGCATGTTTTACAGACTATTGCAAACAAACTGCCTTTTCAGGATTTGTAAACACAGAAAAGTACAGTGACTAGCCTCTTAATAGCACGACTGCATTATGTGCAGGGTGAGTCATACAGCCAGGTTTTGGCTCTCGTGCTTCTGCAGGTTACATAAAGGATGCAAAATAATTATTTGTCTTGAACTAACTCATTGTTAATTTCTATTGTAATCCTTAAACCAACTCTCTAAACAATTTAATTTAATTGACTGATCATGTGTTGTCCCTTGACAAGCCTACCACAGGAATGAAAATGCTGTATTAATTGAGTTGTTTGTCTTTCAATACATTTCTATTTTGATTTACAATCTGTGAACTAAGGAAAGCATGCTGTATCCTACAAGGAAGGAATTTATAATCAGCTATGCACAATCTTGATCCCATAAGGGCTGCAATTACAATACATGGGAAAGGATACATGTTTCATTTCTACATAACCAAGTGCAAGAGGAGTCTGTGTCTGGAGATTGTACCACAAGAACAGGCTCTGTTAAATTATTCATTTTGATCAAAAGTTCAAGCTCTTTTGTTGTGTGTATGGTTTGGATAGATTAGCAATGCTCAAGTAATTGCAAAATGTGGCTTAATAGCTAAATATACTGCATACATATTTCATTTTTTTAATGAATTAGCTCATAGTGAATCAACTCTAAAATGTTATCAGTATTAAAACACTACTTGGGGAGAAAAAAACAACTACTTTGTATATATTGTATTACTTTTGTTATCTACTGCATAGTTATGAGATGTACAGTACTGGGCACTTGGGATATATCTGATATGCTTAGATTTATCTAGCAAATATAAACTTATGCATGTGTAACGGGCAGTGTTGTGTGATGCATTGCTGTTACAGATTCTGTTCCCTGTCGGGGAGATGAGGTGAAGTTAAAAAGCTCTATGATCACAAATGTAGTCCAGCCTGGTCCTTTTGCACAGCGTTGCTTGTGTTGTGCAAGGTCAACGGTTTGCACCCAGCCCTAGCCCCTGTTACACTTGTTGGTGCGGGCACAGGAGGAAACAATAGTTTCATGTTCATACAGACTAATATAAGAAGTCCAAGAGGCTATGATAAAGGAAGTTCAAGAGAAAGCCAATTGCAACTGAGTACCTGGCCCTGAACTAAGCACTAGTCACTTCTTTGACTACAGAGCTGCAGGAACCACTGAATGACTGTAAAGATCACGCGTTCTTTTCCTCTTAAAGGTGACGGAATGTACTCACTGAATTAGCAAGCCAGCTCTGCTGTGCTTGTTGTGCCTGTGTTGTGTTTATCATCACGCTTCTCTTTTGTTTGCAGATCCTGAGCCACAGAGCTGTCTTCACAGACATAGCCTTCCTTTCAATCAGCAGCCACGCTTGTTTAATCCTGGGTAAAAAGAAACTGCTTCATGAGCTGGTTTCTACTGTGCTTCGTCTGCCACCCGGTTAATTGTCATAAAGCCCACATTACCACCAATTCTGGATTAGAAAAGCATCTAGGATGACCCGTGATAAACTGGAAACAAGTGTTACAGACTTTTAAAGACTGATAGGTCCTCACAAGCCCAAAGTAAATATTAAAGGGACACGTACCGCAACAGTAAGCAACAAGCTTGGTGTGATCTGTACATCTCTGTCTAGTGTCCTAAACTGACTTACCAAATTACTTACAGTATGAGGGACAATCACATTTAAGTACAAGGGACTACTAAAAGAATCTAAGCAGAGGAATCTAAACACCATTGTCATTAAAATCATTAAAATAGGAAGTTTTCCCAAATCTTCACAGATAAAAATACAGTACAGAAGTTCTTATCCCATGCGCTGTATGATTTGCATAACATTGGTGCACAAAGAGCTTGTGTACTTATTGGAATTAATTGAACAATGGTGGCATTGATTTAGATCAATTGAATATAGACACTAGACTGTGTTACAGCATTAAAAGGCCAGTTGTGGAACAGGAGAGAGAGGCTCAAAACAGTAACAGGCCCAATTCTAATGAACGTTGGATTTGAATTTGAATTAAATTTGAATTTACATCTAATGCAAATCTGCTTCTTGAAACTGCACCGTTGCAGCAGCAGATACAATAGGCCTATAGGTGAAGGACTAATGACAAAAGGGTTAATCAGAGGGAAGAATAGCTTTTATTCATAGATCTGAAGATGAGAGGTGGACATCTGTGTTTGGCAAATTGTTATTGATCTTGTTTTCTTTTGTGGGCTGTTCGAACAACCATATCAAAAGGAATACAGTAGTTATACAACATGCAAATGTGTAGTGTTTTATATGGAAGCATGTTGCTGACCAGTTAAAAAACTATAACATAAATACACAATAACTCTTCAAATGAATTACGCAAGCATTCTTTTTCAGGCTGATTATTCAGACAGCACATTAGACAGCAATGCCCTTTCGTTATTTCATAAGTTAACCCAACATATATTTTCAGAATTAACTGAAACATATAGCGTTATTATTAGATATATTGCTCTTCCTTCCCATGGGAGGAGATCAATCAGGCAAGGTCAATATCCTAGTATATTTTCACAAGTACTTTATGTCTATTAGGCAGGCAGGAGTTGACTACTCTGAAGAAATAGTACTGTAAATTGATAATGGGTTTGTTTGTTAAAGGAAAATGTATACTTAACACATAATACATGTAAATCGTATTTCTTTTGACTTATAGCAATATATAATATATATAGTTTACTATAATCTTTAAATTACTATTAGCACCAGATTAATTACTACAAAAAATTAAATCTAATAATAAAAATTTAATATAATTGATTGCCCCTTAACACTTCCTAAGTTTGTAGGAGTCAGAGTAATTAAAAGACTAAAGGAAGCATTTGCCTTTTGTTTTTTAGGTCAAGCAATGAGATTGTTACAAAGCGTTACCTTGAAATATTGTCAAAAAAACAGAACACAATTCCTTCTCAGCTGTTGCCTGCTTAATATAAACGTGACTCCCATTTGATACAACATTGGTCCCACGCAAATGATAAATTCCAGAGAGAATTTTATGAAACACTTGTATAAGTTGCCCTTTTCAAAACAGTACATGAACCATTTATATTACAACCACCTTCAATAGACTAGTCAGTGTGAGTCTGATTCTCCCAGTGTATGTGCAAAAATAAACCAAGCAATCATTCATAGCAATGAGATCAACCGAATGGAAAATAGTACTTCTAAGACTGGTAAAATAATCAATATGCGCCTATCAACAATATCAGACACAAAACCATTGCTTTTAGACACACCTTCTCTAGTCCAACATTTCTTTTTTTTTGCAGCTGGCTAAATGTGCAGAATTCGCAGGTCTTTTACAATAGAATTCACCAAATTACTATCCAGGGATAAGTGAATGCCCGATCACCTGCCAGCTCAGCAAATTCTCAGACCTGCATCCTGAAGCTCAGGCTCATAGATGCTTCTGTATCTCTGCTTCTGCAACTGGGTTTGCCATGTAAATATACAAATCCATTAACACTGCCCCAATAACGGAGCCCAAGACACACTCCCTTATTTTATACTGCAACAAATTAACTTTTCAGGAGCAAAACCTGACAGGTTTAACCTGGATTTGAAAATAGCATAAAATCCTTAATGATATACAGCATGCATAGTTTCCCATTCTGGAAGGCTAAGGGACAAAACTAAAACAAAAGCATGCTCTTTTTTTATCAGAAAAAAAGAGAATAATCACACAAAAGGTTTCTTAGCATTGGTATGCAATATGGTGCTATTCATACCATGTTTAATGTCCTTATTCAAATGTGGACTCTTGAGCACTGATACTACTGTCTGTCGTACATGATCAACACAGTAACTGCCTTGAATTGTATTCAAACTCCAAGTCTCCTACAGACTCTTCATATTGCATTTGGAAAAAATCCCTGTTGATCTAATGCATATTTTTTCTAACCTGTACTGTATATGTGTGTGCACCAGACTCTGTAGAGAAGAAAATATGGCCAAGCTGGTTTAATTTTGTTTCCCTCTTGGTATGAATTGAATGCTTTTGAAAGATGTCAGCTTGTCAGCATTGGATAATTAAGTCATCTGTCTCCACAGAGCTGATTAGACAGGGGCAGTCACAGAGCGAGCTGCAATATGCATTAGCACTGCCCTGAGAGCACATCTTCAGAGCGGGTGAGAGAAGATTTAGCTGCCACTCCCGTTGTGACTATTCAGAATGTTAATTGCATCACAGTAGCTGCCACCTTGCTGTGAAACAGAGGGCTTTGGGCCAAAGCAGGGGGAAACCGCCACAACACCTTCGCACACTGTGCCATATTGATACAAGCCGCCATGCAATGAGACATCCAGTCAGATAACCCACATTGAAACCAGACAGAGGTTATTCTTTTTTAAATGAGTGCCTTCTGAAGAATATAACAGAGTTGAAAGGGTTAGTGCTGTAACGGCATTTTTAAAACCCTTTATTTTTATTATGGTTTTTGCTACGCCCTTATTTTGAACTACAGAATCACAATCGTAGAGCATTGTCGCCTGGTAGTTAGTTGTAAGAGCCAGAGCCAGAGACAAGGATAGCCCACACGGGGGATTTATGGTGCTGCTGCTATTTTAAACTACAGACTTATTTGCTTATTCAGTGCTGTGTTGTTTTGCTTTGAATATTTTTCTGGAAGCTAGAATATCATCTACTGTGAGGAAGTGCCCGCTAATGCAGTTTCCTGATTGGCTGAAGAAAGTTCTGAGGGTTGGACTATCTTTCAACAGTTACATTTTTTTAAAAAGAAAATGTATTCTAATTGAAAAGTCCAGCCGGAAAAATCATGACAGGAAGCCATTAAAAACATACCAAAGCTAATCAAGTATAAGAAAATACGATTCAAAACCCTAGAGATCACATTAAAAAACACAACTCTTGTTCCTCAGGTTAGCATATATTCTCTCCATTCTAAACAGATTCTGTACACCATTCGATCCTTGATCTCTGTTTTAAAAAGCTGACAAACTAGCAGCCACCTGTTTACTAAGACCTTCACATAATAGGCCAAACGGCCAACTGGAGACAGCCCTCCACCATCATTAGTCTGGGCTGGAATCATGCCCATGATCAGCAGGTTAAGATTCACATGATATCCCACTGCCAATCTGCTGCAGTGGCAAAGAGCACCCAGTAAATAACAGCTAAAGTCTGTTAATGGGTTTTCAGAACAGAATTTTGCTGTGAGAACTATATGCACCTTCTGTGTGAAGTAACCCTGTACATTCCCAAGTGCTGCCTACTCTAAATTAAAATATTAATCTCTGCAAAGGAGGAGCTGGTTTGGTGTGAGCGTAGAGAGAAACAACTAGGCTGGTTCCTGTTAGCCTTAATCCAAAAGTTCTACCCGAGAATGTGTGTGGCTGTACATTATATCCCTGCAGTATAGTGGCACTAGCAGAGTCGCTGCACAAGGTACTCTGAACCATTGGTGAAATGGTAAAACAAAGGCTACAGAGTGGAGTGGGGAAAACCTGAGATGGAGTAGGTGATTCAGAGTGTAACAGCTGTACCTGCTGTTGCAACACACACCTTCTTAGTAATGAAAGGGACAATTATTAAAATGAATACAAGCCTTCAAGTTTTCAAAAAGGTGTTGTGAAGACATATGCCTGATACTAGCTGCTTAGGGGGCCGACTCTTTTGGGCAGCGGTATCGGCGCTATGCTTCAGCTAAGCTTCAACAAACAATTAATCTTAATTTATAAATACTGGACACACTGCTCCACTGCGTTTGTGCCAGCATTAATGTTTAGTATGACAGATGCACTACCACTTAGCAAAAGATTTTTGAATGATCAAAGGGGAGGTTTCTTTTAGAGTCTTCCAATCAATATGTTGTCTGGTTAATGAAGCATGAAGTTTTTTTCTTCTTCCATTAACCTTCACTTTGCAATTTTAAGATTGTATTAATGCAGCCTATGTTGCCAAACTGGCACACATAAATTGTAAGAGATTAAACCTGAGCAAGTATAATGTATTGACAATTGTCTAGAAAGGAAAGGCAAAATGGTTAGGTCAGATGTCAGTGCAGTCTTGCCATACAAACTGCTTCAAAAATAAAAAAGAAGAGAAAAATACACAAACATAGTATTCAAGGTGAAATCTGATCATACCAGTTGCAAGCCAGAATCTGCTAACTTGTAATAACGAATCTAAGAAATGCTAATACCAAGCTTCATGACCATTGGACAAGAGGTTCTCCAGATATAGGAGAAATCCGTAAAGTGTGACATACATAGGTACAGCTATAGCCAAAAGTTTTGCATCACCCTAAAAATGAACTAATTTTGCTTCATAAAGTCGAATGAAGCCTGTTAAATAATGTTACGTTAACATATTGAATTACATTCCACTTTGTCATTTTCCATATACTTAGTGAAAAACAAATAATTTCATCTCATCGATGTCTCTGGTCAAATCATCTTCCTGGCTGCAAAGCAAGCTAGTCATGAATGCTTACGAACAGGAAAGAAGGCCCTGGAAGGGTGGGGACAGTTTCCCTTGCCTGAAAAATAACCAAGGAAGAGCAGGAGCATCTGCAAGCAAGGCCTGCAAAAGGAGATATCTTTAACTTCGTGTAGTTCCTGATATCATGCTTTACAATTAGGGCTTCTAGTTTTCATGTTTTATTTTTGATCACGTGATATCCGTTTAAACCTATTTTGAGCCGATTCGCTTTCTTAATCAAACACTAATTATCAAAGGAAATTGTTTCTCTTTACCCTAATTTTTTGATTAAGTTAACAAACGACATGCATTGATCTCACCTGATTCTATTTGAACCTGCCTTTCGTTCTGGCTCTAATTGCCGAATTCAGCTTACTAATTTCCACTGCTTTAGTCTCTAGTAGTGCGTCACTAATATAAACAATCTGGTATTCAGTTAAGGCTTAACAACTATTAATTCAGGTTTAAAGGAAGGGAGAGAGAAGGAAAATAAAAAAATGAAACTAGAAGCCCTATTTAAAAATGAAGATCTGTGAATGTTATAGTATGTGTTTCTTTCAAAACTGCACATTTGAGACCTAGATCAAATGGTTGTGCACAATAGGTTGGATTTATGGAATTATTTTGTTAGCTATTATCACTTTATGAAAGAAACACAGTGCACAGGGATTTTTGCGCATGGATTTTCACATGGGACTGTAGCCTCTTGAAACCCCTTTCTAATAAAGTGGGCAAATGTTGTAATCGTCTTGCAATTTGAAGTGCAAGCCAGGATTGATGTTGTTTTTCATTCTGTACCCGAACATGTGTTTAAAGTTCATGTATATTCACTGCGAGGCTATAAAAAGCATAACAAAAATGTGTGGTTGTAATAGTAAATAATTAGGTACTAATAATACAAAATAATACAGATTACCAAAATGTGTCACTGCAACCAGTTGAGATACTTAGTATAGTTCTGTGTTTAGATACTTACACAGTGGTAAACATCACAGCTGCTGGTGCTGCCTCTTGAAGCAATTACCATTCTCACAATAAAACAGGTTCTGACAGAGGTGACGCTCCTGAGAAAAACAACCGAAGAAACTTTACTTTTTAACAAAGAAGCAAAGTCTGTCGTCTTATTGCTGTGCTGCATCTGCCACATCATCCTTCCCAAGGTATTTTGCTGTCAGCAGATAAGTAAGATATTGGACAGCTCCTTGCTGATTGTTTTTTTTTCCCAGTGCTGCATCTGACAGTATTTTAACTTGACAACCTCTTCCCCTCTGTGCACAATATATTTTCATAATAATTTGAAGCCTCTAAAGGAAAATCTGCAAATGACTGCAGTACATAGACTGCAAAAGGTATGTATTATGGTTCTATGGTCTCTCTTCTGTGGGCCACAGCTGGCACAAAGTAAATCCATAAAAAAAGAAATGCCCTGTAAGTAAAGAGAAACACCAGCTCCATCTTTCATTGGAGAAGCTTGAACAGTTCTGCAGAAGAGCTGTGAAAGTCCAATTAAATCCAGGGCCCAGGAAGTGGCTAACTGTGTTCCTGTCTCTGTAACCAAGCCGCTGCAGTACATTTCACAGCTCAGCTTTGTTGTGATTGTGTGTGGCTTTTCAGAGTGGGAGAATCAAAACTGCTAAAGTAAAAAATACATAATACATTTATTATCAATGTCATTACATTCTTCAGAAAGACGGCTGTTGAAATCTGCTTTACTACTTTTTCACAAATGAATATTCCAGGAACTACTTGCAGCAGTTGGCAGTTATAAGTGACAAGTACAAACTGAGCTATGGCTCAGGCATGATATTTTAATAAGCCGATAATACAGCCGATGTTCCAATAACTGAACTGCATCAATGTGAAGCAATGTACAGTAAGCCACCGCTGCAAGACTGTACTGCAATAATCCATTTAGTGGGTTTTTGTTTCATTGGTGAAAAGTAGGAGACCTGGGAGGGCCCTAAGTTAATGATCTAAACTGGTGGTGATCTTCTGAAATAGTTTTTTTGTAACACTTTTAAGAAATACCAACTCATACCCAACTTGTGTATTTTGCTATTTGTATTATTTAGCAGATAAACGAATTACCCCCTTATCCAAGGCGACTTGCAGAGACTAGGGTGTGTGAACTATGTATCAGCTGCAGAGTTACTTACAACGTCTCACTTGAAAGATGGAGCACAACGAGGTTAAGTGACTTGCTCAAGGTCACACTGAGTCAGGGAGGGAGCCGGGATTTGAACCAGGGACCTCCTGGTTACAAGCCCTTTTCTTTAACCACTGGATCAAGGTAGCAGCCTTCAGGAAATTACCAAATGGGGCATTGCATCTTTTACAGTAAGAAAACAAATATTGCTCAACAAAGTTTTTTTTTTTTTTTTTTTTTTTTTTTAACTTATTCACAGCAGGACAATGAGACACACATTGTGAGTGGGGTGGGCTGCCTGTCTGGAGTGGATCTCCCTCCCAGGCAGTGAGAATGGTAATGCTTCCCTAATCCTGCAATGAAAGAGAGCTTAGCTGCAGCAGTTCTTTTATCTGCTGGTGATTCCATAGGGGATAAATGCACTGCTGAGCAAGTGTTCTGCGCTCTGCAATCTCTGGATTTCCTCTTTTATGGTTGTTAAGAGCAGATTTTAAAAATTCAGTAATACACCTCTCTAACCATGTTCAAGGTTTTTTTTTTTTTTTCCTTGCAAGAGCAGACAGTTCAAACAATACCCAGGTCAACAAATGTGCTACCTTACTGTACATCCTATATGATTTTCATAAATGTGTATGTGTTTGCCCAGTCTATTTTATTTTTATTTTTTACATTTATTTTGTAAGTCAAAAAATATGCCCAGCTAAAATTAATAATATATTTCAGTTACTTTTAGGAAGACCATCTACAAAACCAAAAAAAAAAAAAAAAAGTAAAAAGCATTCAAAAGATGTGCTCCCAAACTGCTCAAGTCTTCACAGTCAGTCTTGTAGCCCTTAAAGCATATGAATTGTGCAGGGAAATACTTCAGTGACCTTTTAAACTCATTTAAACACTGGAAAAAAAGCCGCCATAAACAATAAGTAACACAAAAAATCTATAGCAAATATAACGTACCGTACAACCAAGAAGAAATCTTGAAATAGAAATCTAAAAGCAGTACTTATATTCGGCCCACCTTTTCAAAGATGTTCTCATTCATAAACCTCCCGTTTTTGTCACTATATTCATTTAAGCACCACTACTTTATTCACCCTGTGAAACAACCCACACGATTTTTTACTGTTCCTTAAAAGCTAACCATTACTTCATCTCTTCTATTTTCTCAACAACAAAGTGCTCTCATTCTAAAGCAAATATTACTGGTTTTAGAATAAAATAACTTTGAAACAAATGTCAGTGTCCCAAGTCTCGTTTTCATTCTTAATTATAGGCCAGGGAGCAAATCATAAATTTAAAAATTTAGGTTTTTTTTGTTACTTTTGATATTTCACAGGAATTACCCAAATTGAAGATATTTAAAAATGTTCACGGTAACAAACTACTTTTTTAAGTCTTCTGTTTTATGTATCCTAAAAGCAAAGAAACAAAGAGAGATAGAGAAACTAGACATCAACTATACCTAACTGGAACAGTGGTCAAATTCGACTTTCATTTTACTGCTTATGTGATCTTCAGTAAAGTGACAGATGTGAATGTCTTCAATCTGTGCCTCAGGGACTTGTACGTTATGTACTGTTGGATGTATTTATAGAGTAAACATTCAGACTCAGAAAGGCATTTGTTTCTCACAGTCCCCTAGATTAACATGTCCAGTACAACACAAGGAACCAATTCAAAATGTTTTTAGATGGGAACATTGATTTTAGAAAAATAGAAAGGAATGCAGAGACTTAACTTTTTAACATTTTAACTTCGTTTTATTTAACATATTAACAAATCTCAAGGCTAAGAGGAATGAGTTATTCAAATAGGTTGAAGAAACATAACCTATTTAACCTAGAATGAGGGGAGTGTTGACAAAGTTAACCACTAAGCACAGCACAGACACAAGGACCAGAAGACAGTTGGAAACTGAGTTGAGACAGACTTCGGGCAGGGGTTAGGTTTTTTGGTCATGTTGTTGATGTTGACTCAATCAGCTAGCAGAACTGGACAAGCATGCATGCCTTTGTAAATCTTAAAATAATAAAATAATAATAATAATTAAAAAACTAATGCTGAATAAAGATTAATGAGTCTTTAATGTTGTACTGGATTAAATTGCCAGGTTGTATTTTGTACAGCAAGCAAACCTAAAACCACTGCCAAGAAAGAAAGTCAAATTTACCATCTATGAATAACATAATAACATAACATCTTTATTTTTATATAGCACCTTTCATAGTGGACCACCGTCACAAAGCACTTTACAGAGTTAGGCTGTGAACTGCATTATATGCAGAGTCACTTACAACAGGACACTGATTTAACATTTCACCTGCAGGATGGAGCACAAGATGGTTAAGTGACTTGCTCAGGGTCACTAACCACTGAACCACACTGCCTTCTATAAATTAAAAGCAACATTGTGCCATGTTACTGCTATACTATAATTACCTTCTTATAATCAAAGGAAAAGAAGACACAGTACATCAGTTATAAAGAAAAAACAAAATACCATTAATAGGTCAAATTGGCAGTAAAAGAGTTATCAATAGTAGTTATGTATGTTATATAATATATATATATTTATATATATATATAATATATATATATATATATATATATATATCGGATATAGTTACAGGAAAAATAGCTATGTGGATTCACTCAACATCTTCCGTTTCCCCCTTTGTTGTGTTTGGAGTCTTTCTGTCAATACCAATCAAAGAGTCTATAGTCACCAGACTCCTTGCACAATGCAGTACTGAAACCAGAAGCTGGTATTTACAAGACACCGACTCTAGTAACCCAGGGCCATCAATTATACATCCCTTGCTTTGAATGTCATTTCTGACTTTGGTATAAACTTGTAGAAAACGTCTGTTTGTGCTTTTAGTGTTGTAAATGTTCCTGGGAATGTTTAGCACAGCGTCTGCTACAAGGCTGCACATTGTCTTCACTTCAGGCTGCAGGCTGTGCTGGGCGTACAGCCGGAGATAGTGGTGTAAGAGAAATTCAAAGCTGCCTCCTACTGGCAAAACACTGCCAGCTTCTATTAAGACATCTGCATGCTCCTGTGTGAGGGCACTGCCTCGGATATCCCTTTGCGTATTTTTAGCTGCAGTGCTGTCTTTTTGAATGGCACAGCTGCTGAGAGCACAACCATGTTGTCCTAACACACTGCCCACTTCTCTTGCTTTGTTCACACAATTCATGTTCCTTTGCTTTAACTGTTCATCCAAATTATCACCTGTGGTCTTGCATCCTGCTAAAATACCAGTCTGTACGTTCCTGATGTCCAAATTTACAGCACCTGCAAGGCTGTTTTGATTTCCCCTTGGGTCCTCCCTTATAACTTCCCCCTGCACTTTATCACTGACCAAATTACTGCTGGCACAAATTTCCTCAGTTGTAAGGCGGGGAATGTCATGTCTGTCGCTGGTTTCGTTAAGTGTATCTATAATTCTATCTTTTTGAACAACTGTTTCCAAGCTGCAATGGGCTTCATTTGCATTACCATTGTTTGGATTTTTGTTGCACGGTCCCTGCCCTTGGCATAAATCAATAGACTCAAATAAATGCTGCAGCATTTTAAAACCACTGTGAAAGGCAGAGACACACTGCTCGGTTAGACCAGGAATGGGCCCGCAAAGGATAACACAATGTGGGGAAAAATCACCTCTATTCTTCAAACCAATGTGAGCATACCTATGGGCTCCGAGCAAAACAGGTTTGCAGAACACTGCGTTTGCCAGGTCTGTGTCTCTACTGTGAAGAATGTCCCAAGGTGATGAAAGAGGAGCTATTCCAGCAAGATAACAGAAGAGAGATAACTCATCAGCCTCTATACATTGCACAACAGATATACCACACAACTGTGCATGATAGAGGACCACATCAGACTGCTTTACACTGGATAATAATAATTTCACTTGGTTCTGTTGCAAAAAGTTCATTATTTCCTCCACTCTTTTAGCGATCCAGATGTTGGAAGACTGCAATTGAAAGTTGGAACGGTGGAGCAATGTTGTTCCAGCATCTGAAAGAGGAGGCTGGATTGGTTCTGTGACAACCAACACTTTTAACTGACCATCTGTCTGGCAGTAAACTGTGAAATCTCGGTGCAGCACCAGCCCTTCCAGGATCCTTGAACTCCTTATAGGAAAACCCTTCACTGCAGTGTGAAGGTCTAAAAAATGTCTGCAAATTAAATTCAGAGTCTGACCTCTTCCCTGATCACAGGTGCACTTGAAAAAGTAATCACAGGCCATCTCACTTAAAAACTTGTAATGAACATTTCCTATTTTGCCACAAAAATAGGCTTCCATAATTGACCCCATTTTGTCATTTGTCAGAGTCATCTTATCACCTGTAAACAAAGATGTGACATGCTGATTAAGGTGATGTCTGATAATTTGGTCCAAAACTTGTGTCTGAAATGTAAGCAGACAATCGGTCACATGCGTCACCTCTTCACTTCGCTCTTTCGCTCTCCCTAAAAAGTTGTGACAGGTGGATTGTTCTGCTGTGCCCTTGTCTACTGAGGCTTGAAGTCCTCGGAGCAATGCAGACAGCAGTAAAATGAATGACTTGGTGCCATCTCCAGTCACACTGCAGTGAGCAGAGACACAATCCACGATCATTCTGGTAGAAAAAAACAAAACAAAGCAAAGGGTTCTTAACTCATAGAAGCCAGAGTACTGGTACATTTATACTGTTAAGCAAAATTGTTATTTTTATTTATCTTTTTGTTATTTTTGTTATTTTTTACTTAGATTTTAAAAGCAAGAAGCCAAAACAACAAATAAATAAAACAAATAAACAAAACTAAATTACTGTAAAGCTACAACAACAAAACATATATAATGCATTCCGTGTTAAGTTAATAAATAGCTTTTCTAGAGATTGATTCAGAAATCATGAAAATTTGAGGGGTATCATACTCTAGGGAACTTACTGATCTGTCCACTGCGATAGTTCTTCAAGGTTATGTGCAATTCAAACACTCAGTCATAAATGTGAAGAACATTAAATAAATACTGTAGTCCAATAGACAAACACTTTAACAAGATGCCTTTGTGAGGTCAACTTACCTTGTCTTGGAATGCCCTCCATTGTATAGATAACAAATTACAACTCTGCTCATGTTTATTCATCTAAATACTGTAGTAGTTTCTCTAGGTTTCTGTATCAATCTGCCCTTTAAAGAGGACTGTATACTGATATTAAATCTTTGCTGAATCTAATCAAATAGTCATGAAATATTATAAATCCAATCTTATAAATCTCAAAAGGGCTCAAAATGAGCACTGCATGTTTTTCATATGTCATGCAGCAGACAGACATCACCATACTGATCTATGGTGTTTTTATTGCATGTCTATCGTTGTAGCAACTGTTTATAGAGACAGGAAGGGTCTCCAACTAAGTTTTCTGAATACCTGGCAATGGGATGGTCCAGAAGAAGTGAATTCAGTACCCTCTTTCCATCTCGTGTAACAAGTAATTCACCTGTGGCTTTAGTAAAAAGCACTTGGCCCCCATTCGGCCCAAAACATTGACAAACAACAGATTCCAAGGTTTCAGAAATCTGTATCAGAGTGCCAATATCCAAAGAATGCACATGGTTCATTTTAGAATATCACATTTGTTGATCTAAAAAAAAACAAAGGTTCAAAATTACTGATTTGTATGTTAATATAAAGTCAACAGTATTTTGCATTCAGTAAACAACAAGTAGGCCTGCCATTTATCCTAAAATAGCATACTGTACTAAACGATACTGCAGATTAATACATAAATAAGTGTAGTGTACAACCCACTTACTGATTTCAAGACTACCGTAACTAACTTTAGATAACTATGAAAATACATTTTTATTCATAATAAATCTTCACAGAGAATAAACAGGACTAGTGAAACAGGTTCAGAATGCTTGTCAGGGATATACAGTATTTAAACAAATGCTGTGTGTGTGAGCTTAGGATTATGTGTTGCACTATGTATGGATGTGTAATCTCTCAATATAATATGCTAAGGATGGATACAAAATAAAACACTGTACTTGACTCTACTCAAAGGCAAAATGTTGAGAGTTATGCATTTATTAGGGAGTACTGAACTAGATGTGACTCTTACCAGTCCTCTTTATTCTTGGGGGACTGATTCAAACTGGATCAAAAAAGCGAAAATATCATAGGGAGATAGAAGTAGAGGCTGACTTTTGGCAGTGAAAGCTGTTGAAAAGTGACATATTTGGTAATAACAGTATTGATCTTTCCAAGCAGAAGCTTCAGTGTTAACCATTCACACATCACCACACAGTGTTCAGGTTAGATGGACACAAAACCCAGACAAAACATTAATAAACATTAATTCTTCATTCTGTCTAACATATTAATGGAACTTTATGATAATTATATAATGTATATTCCTAACATAATAGCACAGGCATAAAGTAATCCCCCAAAGTGTTTCTATTCCATTTAAATTATTAAATTATTACAAAACAGCCAAGGTATTCTAATTTCTTATCTTGTACATTGGGAGTAACAGGAAGGGCTTGTGTATATATTAACACCATTATTTACACAGAAACCAACTTCTGTTTTGTTTGTTTGTTTTTGTTACACAGACTTTGTCAAACATTCTTTCTGCCACAGCCATTAATCAGTATATATTGGCTTGGCAGAATAGGTTGTAAGGGAATAGGCAGTTCTACAAAACTCACCTCGGTAAAAATGGCAGGGGCCGACCCAGCGACCCTTTAACTTCAGAAGCCAAACAGTGTAGATCGGCAACAGATTTCTATCAGAAACTAGAAGGCTGGGAGGCTGAAGAAGAGAGTATGTGTCAAAATGCATCCCGATACACGCGTTTGAAACACAAGCTTTCTTCTATAATTCACGTACTTTAAATATAAACAGGCACTCTGTGCTAAGCCAATCTTGAATTCCGCAATTCCACCAGTACAGTATATTTGTATACAAATGTTTAAAGCTCAATTCTTTTTTCATATAAATGTAAAGACGCCAAAGTTCAAACCCTTGCTCAAACAAGTTAGACCTCGTAGTTTAGCAGTATTATTGCCCAAACGTTGCGTTTTTATTAATATGTGCACGCTTTATATTAAATTAGTTTATGAATAAATACGACTACTAATATTAATACAATAATAATAATAATAATAATAATAATAATAATAATAATAATACATGGATTCACATTATGGAAACTTACCGCAGAGGCTCCTTTCTGCCTTTCCCATCAACCACATTCCATCCTTTAGATTTTTTTATTCAGAAACAGAAAAGCGTTGAGCGTTCTGCTGTATCCTAGAAACCCGACTCTTCCAGATCCTGTCAGGTGAAAGACTGAGACAGGAAGGACTTTTGACTGTATGTAGAATTCAAAGACGTGAGATATTTATAGATTGTTTTTCCTGAGCAATGCTTTCTTCTGTGTATGTCACTAGTTTTTGGTATCTCCGTCTTAAATGCAGTAAAATACTAAAATTCAAGTATTTTTCAATGTCATTAAATAAAATTAAAAAAAAAAAAACTCTACTAGGGTACTCTTCCAACCTACAACTACAGTACATAAATGCCACCAGTACCTCTCCAAAGATGCCTGAAGCGTCAACAAAATGGTTTATAAAAACAAACAAACAATACAAATATGAAACTGTGTGCGCTCAGAAAGTTTTCTAAAATAAACATGCAACAAGTTAACCCTTTACGGCATAGCGTTTCAAAATTGAAAAGGGATAGAGGGATAGAACAGAATTTAAACCAAATCCTGAATGGAGAGCCACCCAAACATTTGACTGAAGATCTCTACCCCAGTGGAACTGTGAACTTTTCTTAGAAGTTGAAGTCACTGAGTTGATTGTGCATGGCAAAAAGGAAAAGCCAACTTCAGTGTCACAAAACCAGAGATGCAGGTTTTTCTTGCCATACTGTTCATTTATGGATATGTCCCACTGCCAAGGCGAAGGGATGTTCTGGGAAAATGAAAACAATGTGATAAATCAAGCTGTTATCCAAGGGATGTCCATCACATTCACTGCGCTGACAACACCAACCTGCTTCAAGGTTCAAACTTTTTTCCTCACTATCTTTTTGATGTGCTGCATAGCCAACGGATTTTTGCCACAGGTACACTCAGAGTCAACAGGACTGAACAGTGGCCACTGAAGGCTGTTGATGCTACAAAAAAAGAAAAAAGAGGAGGCTTTGACTTCAGGAGGGAAGTTTGATTCTGACCTTGTTATCTGTAGATGGAATGACAGCAGTGTTGAAACAATTGCCGGTACTGCCTTTGGAGTGAACACACTACAGACAATCGGAAGATGGTCACAAAAACAGCACATTGAAATTGTTCAGCCGCGATTGGTGTCCTACTACAACATGTACATGGGAGGAACTGATCACATGGATCAGAATATTGGCAGCTATCAAATCGGCGTCAGAAGTAAGAAGTGGTGGTGGCCCTTTTTTGCATTTTTGCCTGATGTTGCCATGCAGAATGCTTGGCTGCTTTAACGCCGTTCACCTGCTCACAAGACCAAAACACTTACACTTGGATTTTTGACGGGAGGTAGTGAAAACCTACTTTTTTCCTTATGCCTCTCGACCAGCTATTGCACATCAACTGGGTAAACCACAGCTCCTTGACAAACGAGTACCACTGAGTGTGTACAAGGATGGAAAGGAACACCTTGTTGATGAAATTGAGAAGACAAGAAAATGTGCTACTTGCAACAAAAATACAATGTTTATATGCATCAAATGCCAATTTGGGCTTCATACACGATTCCGCTTCAGATAGTTTTACCATTAAACTGGCTGGAGAATGTCAAAGATAACAATGGGAAAATAAGTGTTGTTTTTTTCTTCACATGGTTTGGCAGAAAAGTTGTTGTATTCTGCTATTAACTGGTTGGGATCTTGTATTCATATCTAAAAACAACAACATTTTTAGTATAAGTTATTAATATTATATTTGAATTCAAATCCAATTTTAGCTCTGTATGAAATATAAAATACAATAGAAATTATACTGATTAGAAAAAAAATTCAAAAGACACTTTTAAAGTAAGCTATATGTGCTTATTTATTGATGAAATATCTACTTATCTGTTTTAACCTTGAACTAAATTAAATGTTATTTATTGGATGGTTAGATGTTCAAATAATTGTTTTTAAAATAAGTTGCACTGAATTTAGAATTTTGTAATGTATAGCAGTTACCTATGTGAGTTATTTATTGTGCTATGTATATATTTTATTTAGTTTTAATTGAGAAGAAATTTAATTTAGTTTGTACTTTTGCAGTTTTACAAAGGTTTTGCTATTTTATATAGCAAAAGCAATCAATAAAAGAGGTTTATACATTTCCATATTTAGGTTTTTGTTGCTGTAAATTAAATCTGTACTGCAAGGGATTAGAAAATGAATGCATATTCATTACAATCTACAGCAATCTTAGCATTTTGATCTTTGACCAAAATCAACCATGTATTACATTAAATCTTTTTTATTGACAAAAAGTTAATAAGTAATAACTGAAACTATAATGTAAGAACATTCATAACTAGACACCAAAAAACCTGTACCCTGTGGTGCATAGCGTTTCAATTGTTGCTATATAATTCAGCAACCAAAAAAACAAAAAAGTCATGCAGTAATGGGCTAACTACATTCATCATAGTAATCAAATACTAGTATACGTCATCGGTAATTAAAGTCTTGCTGGTATTCAACTGTTCCTCGAATCAACTAATGTTTTTTTTTTTTGTTTTGTTTAGTTTTTTCAGGTTAGGTGGCTAAGTGATTAGCTCAGGGTCACACAATGAGTCGATGGCTGAACTGGGTCACAAGCCTGTTTCTTTAGCCATTGGACCACACAGCCTCCTATAGTGGTTCTTTTTGCAGTTAATAATATTTTGTATTTTGTGATATGATTGTGTTAAGGTACTTTAACTATGGGTTAAGGAGTGGCCCTTCCACTCTGGTTGCCCTCTATAGACACAGGTAACATAGGCATCTGCAACACTAATGTACCATGAACTTTGTGGCATTTGCCTTTTGCTCTGTAGCATTCTTTCTTCAGTATCACATTGAAACAGTTGGAACAATGCACAAACAAAACCATTTAAAAACCAATGCTGCGATGATGCCAATGAAAAGATTTATTTTGGTGATATGTTAAGATATGATACAGTAGATGATAAAAGCTTACAGAAGTGTTTTACAAATAAATAGTAATGTGAGGACATACGCAGGCTTGACAGTTACACACATTGACTGGTTCCACATTGTTAAACAGAATCTCTATTTAAAAAAAAAATAAAAATACTGATAGTTTCAAATTATATTCTATAAACGACATTCATGTGGAAAACAGACAGTTACAAAACGAAAATTGTATAACGAAAAAATGTTATAGATTATGGAAATAAAACAGACAATTGCCTCTCTTTGAAGGTGCCTTTTCAGTTAACAATGACAGTAAACTAATAAAACGTAGAAAATTAGGCTGCAGTGGCAGGAATAAATGATGAGAAATTCTGCAAGTGAAACAGAAACGCACAGTCACGGTCATGTTCAGAGATTTCTCAAAGGCTTTTTATGGCACAACCACATGACAGAATGTATTCACCCCTCTCCCAGTCAGATCCATCCTAAAGGCACTGATCAGCAATAGTTCATTACAGAATTCTGAATTCTCACTTTCAGCAACAAGAAATGATATGCAGAAAACTTCAAAATGACAAAAGCAATGAGCAACAAGGTGATCTTCACCGATTCAGTGCTCCAAGAGATGTGTTTATGGACCAATAGAAATATTTCTTTGTTAAAAAGTTTACGCACAGTAACACAGTGTATTTACAATCACTGTACCAGCGCTCCATGTCCCTCTTACAAGTGGCATTTGGCATTTTCTATGAGCTTGCACTATTTAGTTTTGTTTATGAGTCTAAAGTTATGCGTCTATAAGTTATAAGTTATGTACATTGCAAGGGGTGCTTTCTAGTAGCTACTACATTAGAAACAATTTGTTGTCCTGCAGGCCTGCATTTCCATACATTTCTACTTATCTGTGTTACAGAAACACCCAGTATTACCTAAGAACGGATTCAAAAAGTTCTCTTTTCAGATTGGTTTCCTTTTTGTTTTGAAACGGTATACCAAACTGATCCTAAAAGGATTATTTTGACATTCAAAATACATGTTAGGGAAAATAAGCAGATCTAGAGAGCTAATGACCAAGTGGTTTAAAAACCATGTGCTTAACTCCCAAGTTCCTTATTGCGCTGCTGTAAATGGTCTTGTTTTCCAGACTACAGTAGAACCGCCGTGTCAGGAATAGAGGTTGTTTATGCGTCTGAAGTGTCTGTAACTTTACATTTCCAATGATTTAATATATGTGCAAGGCCTACAGATTTAATTTGAGGAATAACAACAAAAAAGTAAACCAGGAGGCCTGTGTTTAACTTTCTGATCTTTATGTCTTTTACAGCAGCCAGGAGCCATGTGTCTGATCTCAAGTAGTTTGGGGTTGACTGGCCAGTTTGTAAGTGTGGGCATCCTAACTCTGAGGTTCTGCTGTGTATTGAAGCCACTTTATCAAGCCCCATCACATTAGGCACATGACTTCACGGTTCTTGGTCAGCTTTCTGCAGCACTGTTCAGTCCTAGTACACTGGAATCTGGTGAGATCCAGAACACTGTGTTTCTTTACTGAAGGCGTTAGCTGAAATGTTTGTCCAGTTGACTTTGTTTCTTACATGTTTTACTCAACAATCTGTAAGTGGCCAGGTGGTGTACTTTTAATTAATTTTCCCCCACACAGGATCTTAGAGATATGTCAGTAGTAAACTAAAGGATCCAAATTAAATTATTGTATTTGCCTGTCTTCACAGCAAATTGTACATGACCTATAAATAATATTTTTTTTTTTTAAATTGTAAGGAATTATAAAATCTCTACCCAATTGTTTTTTTAACCCTCCATTTTGGTTCCCTGTACTAATTTACAGAATTCTTATTGGCTTCATTCAGGAGCTGTTAGTGGAAAGGGCAGCACTGCCACAGACACAAATCTGTCTGGTTCTCCTTCAGCATCTGTTCCTCCTCGTTCTCCAGCTCGGGTTTGGAGCAGCCTGACTACTTGAACAGGAAGTTCATGAAGATCTGGACGAAGATGAGAAGGAAGATGATGATGTAATCCCTCTGCTGCAGGAAATTGCTCTCTGGTGGAGGCTGGCCTGCCAGGGCACGACTTCGGAGAGCAGTGATGCTTCTGAAAATTAAAGATGAAACAATAATAAAAAAGATATATTATCAAATGTGTGTGGGGTTTGCCTAACCAAAATACTTTTCCAGTCTTCCAAGAGGAGTTGGGCAATAGAAAACAAACCATACTGGGAGACAAGAGGATGGTTCTGTGTGGGTAACCCAAAAATAATGATTGAGTGACTGACTGAAGACAGGGCCGTCACATACCTCCAAGACATGAAACAAACAACAACAATGAACTGTTATTATTATTTAACCACAGCAGACGTGTAGGGAAATATGCCCATATACATTTTTTAGTTACTTATTGCTGTATAAGACACTGAAACTAATGAGTTAAGCGAATGGATTAAATCCGTCATAATTTTGAGTCATTTCGACTTGCTGAGCACAAAATACGTAGTAAAAAAAAAAAAAAAAAAAAATTAATCTGAAAAAATAAAAAATAAATTATATACATTCAGTGCCTTGCAAAAGTATTCAGACCTTCCTATGGTGCCCCATTTTGTGAAATTACAAAATGATGCATACACATTTTTTTAAACTTAATATTTTATTCAAAACTTGAATGCTCAAACTGAAGACGTCTAAGGGTAAGATAAGTTACAGTAAATGTCAGCAAAAACTAAAGAGAAAAAACTGAAATATGTTGCAAGTCTTTTTGGGTAAGTCTCTACCAACTTTGCACACCGGCTTGGTGCAGTTTGTGCCCATTCTTCTTGGCAGATTTGCTCAAGCTCTCTCAAGTTGCCTGGGGATCGCTTATGGACAGCAGTTTTCAAGTCTTTCCGCAGATTCTCAATAGGATTCAAGTCAGGACTTTGACTGGGCCACTCAAGGACATTCACTTTCTTATTCTTAAGCCAATCCAGTGTATCTCTGGCCTTGTGCTTTGGATCACTGTCCTGCTGAAAGGTGAATTTTTGCCCCAGTTTTAAGTCTTTTGCAGACAAACAGGTTTTCCTCCAGTATTTGCCTATACTTTGCTCCATCCATTTTTCCATCAATCCTAACACGCTTTCCAGTCCCTGCTGAGGAGAAGCATCCCCATAGCATGATGCTACCACCACCATGATTGACTGTAAGGATGGTGTTGTCTGGGAGATGTGCTGTGTTGGGTCTGCGCCAAACGTAATGCTTGGCATTTAGACCAAAAAGTTCCAATTTGGTCTCATCTGACCACAACACCCTTTGCCACATTTTTGCAGGATCACTCGATTGCTTTGTTGAAACTCCATGCGGGCTTTGAGATGACTTATTTTTAGTATGGTTTCGTTCTTGCCACCCTGTCATACAGGCTACTTTTGTGAAGTGTTCTGGATATTGTTGACTGATGCACATTATCTCCCATCTCAGCCACTGAGCTCTTTCAAAGTTGTCGTTGGCCTCACAGTGGCATCCCTCACCAGTTTCCTCCTTGCCTGGCTGCTCAGTTTGGAGGGACGGTGATACAATGCACCTTCCATTTCTTGATGATTGAGTAAACTGTGCTCACAGGGATATTCAGAGACTTTGATATTTTCTTGTACCCTTCTCCTGATCTGTGCTTTTCAATGACTTTATCCCTGACTTGCTTTGAAAGCTCCTTGGTCTTCATGGTTGAGTCTTTGCTTGAAATTCACTACCTGACTAAGGAACCTCAGAGAGACAGGTGTTTTTATTCTGAAATCTTAAGAACCACTAATATTGCACACAGACAGAGACCACTCAACCAATTGTGTGGCTCGTTAAGGTCATTTTGTGCACCTGAATTAATTTAGGTTTACCACAGCAACAGGTTTGAATACTTCTGCAATCATGACCTTTTTCCATTTTTATTTCATATTAATTGTCTATTTACTTCTTTCTTTGTGTTTTTGCTTTGAATGTGTGGAGTAGGTTGTGTATATAACACATATTAATTCCTACTTCAAAGTGTCATGACTGCAAGCTTTAAAGCAACAAAATGTGAAACTGGGAGAGGGCCTGAATACTTTTGCAAGGCACTGTGTGTGTGTGTGTGTGTGTGTATATATAGATAGATAGATAGATAGATAGATAGATAGATAGATAGATAGATAGATAGATAGATAGATAGAGTTTACACCAAATGGGATTAATTTACAGTATTCATGTTCTATAATATAATACCAACACAGGAAACGTCCCATCAGCGTGCTTAACCTTTAACTATATATTACATTGCTTAGCTGCATTTCAAAAGCATATCACAATCAGAGCAGAAGGAAAGAGAATTGAAGAATTCAATAATCAAAGTGTTACAGTACTGTATGTCCTACCTCATCTCCCTTTAATTCAATAGATTAAGAGAAGGTCAATGGAAAGCCCTATAAAAACGTATGCTACTTTATTTGAGTACTATGACTTTGTTACATGCTCAGGTTGCATTAGGATCACCACAGACAATAACATAGTAAACGGAATTCCTGAACACCACACGTTCCACAACAAACACTGGCTTTTTACTAGACAACATGAAATGCAAATAAACAGTATTATTAAAGAAGAACTCTCTTTCTCTTGCCTGTTAATTTCCTCTTGGGTGTGTTTAATAGAGTCAATGGCACTTTGAAGGTCATTGAAGTCGGCACCTTTTTTTCTTAACCTTGAGCTGTGCTTTATTTTGTGTCCTGAAATAAAAATAATACAATTGTAGAACAACTCAAAACAACATCTACTTCACTGTGAGGCATCACAAGTTTCCCACACAGCCTGCAAACTTTTTAACAAGCAGCCTCATTACTCAAGACTAGCTAAATATATCTTGACCAATTATTATTTCACTTTATCTGGATTTTGTCTCTGTTGTATGAGGAAAGGTATACACAAGCACATGAAAGCAGCCTTTGTTTAAATTAAATACATCATGTGACTTTTACAACACTTTCTATTCCTCACCACCACCAGTGCTAGTGTTACAGCTGAACCTTGGCTGCCCTGTTCCATTGCAGTCTGGGACTCCATTATTGATGCACGTTGGAAAGAGAGGCAGAGTTTCCTTACTTTCATTGCCTGAAGAGTCACGTTGATCAGGTTCGGGGGAGGAGCCGCCACTCTCCACACTTTCCGGCTTATCAGTTTGCTTGTGCTTTCTTTTAGGAACAGTGACCTGCAATGCATCAGTTACCAGCAATAAAGGACATCTGCAAAAACCAAAAAGGGCTGAAAAAGACACACATGCTGCACATGATCGTTTGACCAGCCTTGCAGCAAAGCATGCAAGCGTGCTTATTTGTGACATTTTTTGGATGCTGTAGTGCCCATGTTTCATGGAAATGGATTGTCAAAAACAGGGAGGAACAAAAAGATATCCTTATACAAGACTGGGTGGGGATGGTGCAAAAATAACAGTATAGAGTATGACATGTTCAAGTTTTTTACTGCCCCCTTTCCTTTTCCATGAAGTTGTTTTTATTAATTTATTCTGCAGTTTGTGTAAGATGAGTTGTGAGGGTCAGATATTAAGGTTTGAACTGACTTTTGACTTCCTTGCACTAAATACATTGACCAGACGCAAAAGTAAAGCTACATTAGCAAAAGCCAGTAGAATGCTCAGAGCCAGCTCCACCTACTGCACTGACATGGTCAATTAGGTTTCCTTTTATAGCCGTGCACTAGATGGCGCTAGCACTGTCAACGCTACAGAGTTTCAGAGCTTCATACCTGCTGGATTTCTATAGGGAACAAGGACAGAATTACAAAAGAGCGAATTACAGAGCAAGGCAGTTACACCTAAATGACAATCCTCAAATTCAGCTCAATCAGACAAAAAATAATATTTGAGTATTCACAAACATCTTAAAAAGGGGGCTGCAAAAAAAAAAAAAAAAAATATATATATATGTGTGTGTATGTGTATATATATATATATTATTTTTTTTGGTTTGGAGCTATTTACTCTTTACTCTGTTAAAAAAAATCTAAATAGATGTGTGGGTTTCTTGGGAGTCACCAACAAAATACTGTATGATCGAGGTAAAACAAAAATGACCATGGGTTTGGCACTGCGCGAGCAACAGCGAGATTGAAGCAAATGCTCTAGCCAACAGAAATGCACCAACCTACCTGACATTTGCAATTGTCCCGCCTTGCCCCCTGGTTACTGAGACTAATTACACTCCCAGAACGTACCATAGGTGTGCGGTGCCTGACTTTTGTCTGGATCCAACCCTCTTTCTCAAACTGTACCATATCATTCAGAGGATCCCAAGGTCGGGTACTGCACAAAACAACAATACAAGGTTAACAGAAGTCCTCTGGCTAGGCAATAAAATACCATATTCCTTCCAATTTAAGTGTTTTTTAAACCAAATTGTTTCTTCTCAAAAAATGGCCTGCGTCTCAAATTCGAGTACAATATAAGGAGGCGTGTATTTAAAATCACCAACAAAAGATGTGACTGCCCGAGAACACAAACAGGAACGTGACTGGCTGCCAGTTGAAGGGTTCTGTAGTATTTATCCTGCGGAGTGGACGCTCTCCTCCTCGATGTAAACAAAGCAAGCTTTCGCTCAACGCCTGCCTGTGTTGCTATGGCTGTGATGCAGGAGCTTTAAACTGGCACTGCTGCTGCATTCTTAAACAGCATAGGCTCCCGACATGCCCCCCAGCCAATCAGGACGTCCCAATCAGCTGAGCTCTGGGCAAGCCTTCCTATTTACCACAGCAGCAGCACAGCTGAACCAGCGACAGGGTCCTCCCTGTCAAAAAGCTTCACTAGCTTCCTGAGGAATTTGAAGAGAAGCTTTTGCAATTTCAGTGTCACGTTATTAGGCTCAGTTCTAATCAGACCCCCGTATTTTTCTACTTGCCAAGCAATACCACAGTTCACAAAAAACATTTGCGAATAATCACAACTGGAAATGAGAAGCAGCACATAAACTGTAATGCTCAGTGTGACAGCAGACTGCTCCAAACTACCTCATATGTCATTTTCTTATATGAGTAAATGCATCTTTATTTTTCCTCAAGTTGAGGGTGGGAAATTTGGGCTGCATCTTAAATTCAAACAAATACGGTACTTTCCAGCTAACATGTATAAACTCCAGAAGCCCTGAAATACAACAAAATACATACATATTTTCAATGCTCTTAAAAGTCCACTGATGGCCCCATTTTATAAGAAACCTGGGGCAATTTATTCACCCTGAGTTTTCCCTGATGATTTAATGATTTAGAAATTTGATTACAGATGGACTGTAACCTGGGAAAAGCCATTTATCCATTTTTTTCAAAGGGGTGTAACTTTAGGATACACTTTTTATATTTTTCTTTCATGCAAGCACACCAAAATAAGTTTGAAAAAGTGACTTCAGCTTTACAACTAGGTCAAAAAACAAGACCCACCCCCTCCCCCAGACAAAATGTGGTGCTGGATGTAGTGGGCCGCATTGCCCTGTGCTTGCCCGTGCTTACTCTGCATATCTATACTGCCACTCTCCAGTGATGGGGTCCTGCTCAAACAGCCTGCATTTCCACTCCTCGCACTTGGCTTTCCTTTCCCGGGTCGCCTTCCTCTGTGCTTCCTCCAGGATGTACTTCTCGTTGGTGGCTTCCACCTGGTCTTTGTTATGGATGGCTTGGGTAACGTGCTGCCACAATCTGATCAAAGGAGAGCACGAAACAGAGAAAGGGCATCAGTGGAATGATAAAACTGCTTTGTTCCAAGGGGGCGTGTTCATCCCAGTGGATTGGCAATGGCAAACCCGCTATCAATGAATCGCACTGCAGTTTATGCAGCTACACTGAAAAACAAAAAGGATTTCAATGAAGGATCAGCCTTGCTATAAAATATTTGCATTTCCTACAGTATACTCTTAAAGCAGTTTTTTTTTTTTGTGTAAAGCTATGAATGGAATAGTTATAATGAAGAACCTGAAGAATCACAAAATAAATTACTCCACAAGCCTTTATACTGTCAGAGTGTGCCACAGGAGTATGCTACAGGCAACCATACTGATGGTTTGTGTATTTAAAAGTTCCTCAATTTGGCCTTTAAGGCTCCATAACCACTCAAGTGGCATTGCAGGCCGTCAGCTGCATTGAAGCCTCAAAGCACTCAAGCATCCTGTGCATCTGCTGCCTGATCCCTCACTTTTCCGATTCCCAGTCCTCTTGCTCCTCGGTCACCACGGTGCACCTCATCAGCCGGCTCTGCCTCAGCTCAGGAGTCGGATTCCAGAACGTGTCGGAGATTCCGGTCTTCTTATCATGGATAATGACCTCACTGTCCTATATAATAAATGCAGCAGGAGCTTCAGAGTTACTTGTGGCTTCTGTAAAACTATTTTACAACAAAACACCACACATTATACAGTACTGTAATTCTATTGGTCAACTTTTACGCATAGTTTTAAGCAATAATTCCCAAAGCGTTACTATAGGTTATGGTTATCGATTCAGTGTTTTAGGGCCACTGACTCATTACAATATTCAATAGGTGATCTGACATCACAGAGATTGAAAAATCTCTCACCATAAATATTCAAATGGACACACTCACCCAGTGGCCCTCCAAAGTAGCCAGTACTTCCTTGCCAAGTTTGATTTTTCCAGATATTTGGTTAACACTGTCGTTGTTGCCTAAAAACGGCTGTGAAAAGATTCAGCTGGTTACTTTCATTAGTAACTGAAAACAGCTATTTAATTACAAGTAGATTCAACCCTGGCAGCCACAGAAATCACTAAAAACTTCTTCTGTGAGTGTGTGAGTTTGGGTCACGATGAACACATTAACTGGATTTGGCAAGCACCTCAGCTGAATGAACGTATGCCAGCACAGTTCTTTTAAACACACAGGGATACATTCATTACGCTTTTGTCATGCTTTTCTTTTCTACATTTTCTTTTTGTTCTTATTTCTTTCAATGCGTTTCGATGCATCGCAATCAGCCAAGCACACAATTACCTTCAGTTTGAATTCAAGCAAAGCGCTGTATCCCGTTTTCTCACACATGATGTTTATCTGCCCTCCAAGCTCCAGAGTCAATGTACCATAAAGAATTCCTTTAAAAAATAAACACATAAATCACAGCATTCAGCATCATGCTGTCTGAAGTCTGTATTGGGCACAAGGAAGGAGGATCAAACATAATTTTAAAACTAGACTACAGAGATACATGCCCATTTTTTATTTATTTTTCAGTATACACTGTTTTGTCCCCCTACCATACCAGGTAAACTGTATGGCTATGGCCAAAGGTTTTGCATCACCTTATAGAATTAACCAATGTTACTTCATAAAGTCGAATGAAACCTGCTGAATAATGTTACGTCAATATATTGAAAAAATGCCGCTTTGTCGTTTCCCATATACTGATTTATACCCGGTTTTTGTCTAATATTCAATATTTTCCCAGTACTATTTTCTAGGAAATAAACAATATTTTGATTAAAATACTGCTTTACTTTCAAATTGTAATAGGCATCTCTACACTGTATCCTAGGACACTGCAGACACTTACAGAGGATCAAAAACCTTCAAACGTGGTTCTCTGACACTTCACAAACACATTATCACCTGATTATGTTAGTCAATCAAAGTCTGATTATTGTGGCAATTCCTGGGCATGCTAACTACTAGCTTGATCAAAAACTAAATTGAAATACTTACACAAATATAATATTTTTAGTGGAGGAGGAATGGGGAGAAAGCGTAAATCAGTTTATGATATACAAAAGAAATATAGAAAAAGCAAAAAATAGCAGAAGTGGGTCGGATGAGGTAGAGGATGCATAGCGCTGCAAATACAGCTGCATTGAGGTGCATGTTCACGCTGACAAAGAACAAACTGAAAAATAAACGACACATTAAACTAAAACAAGAAATGAACTGAGAGTGAACTGATCAATTTATGCAGCTTTTACAGAAGATTTAATAAAAAGAGAGTGCAGAATGACTGTGTTAATGAGTTTATCAGAGCGCTGTGCTTTGCTGGACAGTCACTGTTTATTGCAGAGTGGTATGTATTGGTGACTTTGTGCGAAGGGACTGTCTGCCCGTCGGCTAACACACTGCCTAACACCAACAATCCTCATCGTAAATATCTGACAAAAATGGTGATGCTTTAATTGGTAAACTTATGAAACGCATTAATGGAAACGTCCAGTGTGATTTTTGATACGTCTCCCGATGGCTTGCACTGCCCAGTTCTGTCAAATTTCTTTTCTTTTTAGGAACCTGGCTTGTTTTGTGCTGATGTCATGTGCATACCCTCTGTGATACTATTTCAGTCAGTACATCGATTGCCCAAACGTTCGCAGCTTACTTGGGAAAATGTGGCTTCGACTTGCACAGATTCTGATTCAAGACATCCCAGGGACATTACAAAACAACTAAACCCCCTACAAGAAGATATCTTCGGCCAGCCTTCGGGTAGCGCTAGAGTGACCAGCAAAGCTCCTCTGAGTTTAAGTTTTCACCATCCAAGCTGAGGACGAGGTAAACAGACAGCCCTTGTTTTATCCCCTGCTGGGTTTGCTTATGTGAAGGACTGCTGTGCTTGTAAGTAGTTCATCTTGGGTTGTCTGTCAGAACTGTACCATAAAATACAATGTGCTGACTAAGGTGTGTGTACATTAGTTTGTATTACATGGTGGATTGAGGCTGCAGTCTCTTTGAGGGCGTCACATGCATACAGCCGTTTCTTTCTTTATGTTTTGAGCAGGGGTAAAAAAAAAAAAAATCTTTACACTTCGTTATTGAGAGCAGTGTTTATTCGAGGGCGGTGTCTAATAAAAAGCTGATATCCGAGTGAGGCGTTAATTCGAGGGCGGCATTAATTCAAGTAATACGGTAAATATATATTTTTTTTCAATTATGTCTCAATCCTAAAAATCTAGGTGATGCAAAACTTTTGGCCACTTTTTCAATATACGCTATTTTGCTGTAACTGTAGGTTCAACCAAGCTGCAACAAGATTCAGCTTCAGCTTTTATAGTACAGACAATTTTTTCCAGTTAATCCAAAAAGCTCCTGGCACAGCTGGTGATAACCATGGCAGCTGCATTCGGACACTTTCTTCAATGTGCTGAGACGATAGAGACATCTGTATATCAGTGAACTAAACCCACGATTCAGCTCCTATCCTATCCAAGAGGAGCAGGTGACACGGTGTGCAGGGCATGGTCAAAAGTGTGGTTCAATCCCTTCGACAAAACATGAGGTATACCTTTGCAATGAGCATAAGGCATATTCATCACATAATCCTCCCCCCTGTTCAGGAAAGTCAGTCTGGCTTCTCCGTCCAGTATGGCAGATAATGAGTTGCCTGCAAGAAAATATTTTATGAGTAAATCCCTTGAATGACACCAGTGACTTGTATTATTGCATTGATACGGTGCTATTACAGATTCTATTACAAGTGAAACTTTTCAGCTATTAATTCTCATTGGGATCGTTCAATACCACTACACGATACAGGGTCCACTGTATTATGGGTATAACTAGAGGACTTCGAGACAACGGTCTCCCTCACTAGTACACAAACCTCAGGCATCTCTTGTTGACTCCAGAATACTTGTCTCCTTGTATAATTGATGCTTCTTGTAGTTACTAGGTAAATATACTAGAGGTGCAGGATTTCTTGCTACTCATCTGCATGCTTACAGGTTCACCTTTAGTTATTTTTAATGCAACTTATTATATCCAAGCAGATTCACAAACATTCCAGTATCTCATATGTGACATTCATTCAGTTAAACCAGACACTTGACCAAATGACCAGAAAGTTGTCCCAAACCCTGAAATATTTCATTTGGTTAAAACGCCTATAATGAATACGATTGACAGTATAATGCTTTCTAATGCTCACGAGAAAACAGAAAAGAGGAGTATTATACAGCAAACACATGATAATTAGGAGTCAAAAAAGAGACACTTTTTAATGTTATTTGCTCTACTCTAATATTCATAGAATAGTATAATCTAGTGCAGGACAGTAGTGTGTATGAGCACATAGGCTGGGTTTAAACTTGCAAAACTACAATGTGTTAATTAATAGAACACTACGAGCTGCAGCTGGAAGCAATGTAGTGGCTGTGACAATGTTTCCATACAGGAGTGAATAGGAGCTCCACTGAATGGTCATCAATAAAAGGTTTCTGAAGAGGGTGCTGCAGCCACAATCAATGGAAAGGATAGTCATACAAAATGACGGGGGTAGTGTGAATTATGGGGGCAGTCAAACACATGCATAACCTGTGTAGAATATATAAATGAACTCACCGTAAAACTTTGATTTGGCCAGGATGCTACCACTGAGGCAAAACCCATCTTTTCTATTACTTACATAGAAGGCAGACACTGGCGGATGATGGGACACCTATTGAGCACACAACACACAGCACTTGAATGCATTGCAAGCGGGTATGAGAGAAACTCTGCACAGCACACATCGCATTAACAATGAGAAACAACATTTCATATCAGAAAACACCAAGAAAAAAGCTTTTCAAAGTAAATCATACCGATACATTTTTAAGGGTATTTTCGTTACCTGTTCAGAAATGTAAAACGTCTTGCTGTTTGTCTGGGGATGGATCCACAAACACCTGAATGTTTCACCAAGAATTGGATTGTAAGGTTTCTTCAGTCCCTGAGAAGAGAAAGCAAAGGAAGGGAACCTTATTCAAATGAAAACCCTTACGGTGAAATTCCAGATTCAACTGTAGAATGTCTTCAAATATATGAGGAAGAACTGGAATTACTTAGAAGAGCTGGAGATTATTATATATTATATATATATATATATATATATATATATATATATATATATATATATATATATTTTTTTCTAAAAATCGTCCCTCAAATCGCTACTTGGGCGTTGAGCACATCCTTGTGTAAACGTGCAGAAACCCCCCATGTTATTAATAATTACAAAACAGACATTTCACTGTTTGTAGTGCTGCTTAGTTGCAGATATTTAGATCAATTTTAAACACTGCAGAAAAGCCCACCAGGCCAACATTAAAAGGTATAGCACCTTTTAGTTCTTAAGAGAATCATATTACTGTTGCTCTTTGAAAAACAGCCATGTGAAAAGGCAAAAGCAAATACCAGTAGTTTTTTTAATTACCTGTGGCTTTTTGTAAAATCCTGAAAGGTACCATTTCACAACCTTCTTCAGTCGATTGTAGGCATTTTCTTCAACAGCAGCCCTGTTGGCACAAACAAATGAATGCCGATCCTAGCAGTGTGTTTTATCAATCAATTGACTGGAACTGTGCGTCATGCTTCTGCAACACTAGTCTAGCTTCCCATATACAGAATCTTCCTGTTCATGAGAATAACCAGTCATAGCATGGGCATTGTTAACATGAGTGGCAGTAATACAATCTAATTGGCACAGGGACTGACATAATGTTAACACATATCGTAATATATCAATCTTCTGCTGACAACAGTGCTAATACAATCAGCACTGGTGCACGCAGATGATCGAGGCATGAGAAACATCAAGTAGAGTAGCTAACTAACAAAGTGTTGGACTGCACAGAGCGCAATGGGAGTTAATACTTCTGCAATAGGAAACACAACATGTGAACAGACTGCCTGTGACTGGATGTGATTTTTGAGCAAAAAGATAAACTTAAGCAGGGCCCGGTTTAATGTGTTTCTTAAGAACTCATCAAGTGCAGCTTGATGTACGCTTTAGTATGTGAAAAATATGCAGCAGCGGGAAGCAAAGTCACTTCTCAGACACTTCTCCTAAGCAGGCTAGCAATCAATGAGACTCCTGTCTAACTAGCTATGTACATTTAAAAGGACTGGTTTTCTTATTTAATCCAGTCCCTTCACTATTTAAATCACCCAGTTCCATGGCCATAGAGGGGTACTCACTCCGAGAGGAAGTTGGCGTGATAGTAGTAATCGGAGAGCTTGTCCAGGAAGGAGCGAGGCTCCAGGATGAACGTAGGCAACACCACCTTGGATAGGTCCATCCCAGGACGCACCTGCTTCAGTAACGTCCAGATGAGGCTCTTGTTCTCCTCGGACACTGTCTCTGTCTGAGAGGCCTCCCCAGCCTGCAAGCAAACAATCAATGAATCAACCAGTCAAAACCTTGATTTACAGATCAGTCAATTGAGAACAAATTCTCATTTACAATAACGAGCTGGCAAGAGACTCCCACCACCAAAGCAAACAACATCAAACACAACAATTAAGAAGTAAAAAACACATCATCAATCATAAAACATAAAACTCAGCAGGTGTCAGTCAGCAATGAGTCAACCGTACAGCTAAAAGCAACCTCACGTATGAACCTTTCTAATTTTAACTTTTGTTGAAACTCATTCCAGGCATGGCTGCTGCAAACTGAAATGAGTGACGACCAAAAACTGGTTTATAAAATAACAAGAAATCTACAGAACATAAAGAAGATCAAACAGGATGGGGAAAAAATGGGTCAGTGTCGCTCTTCTCAAAATCGTTTCTATTCATTCGATTTTCTTTATTGTACGTTTAGTAGAAAATAAAGGTAATGACCCATACAAAAAATAATAATCTAGTTATTAGCATGAAGGATTGCAAATCAATATGATATTTAAAATGACTAAATCCGAGTTGATTACTAATGACCGATTACTTTAAAACAAAACTGTGTTATGATGGCCTTACAAAAGTTATAATAAGCATTTGAAAAGAATCTTCAATAACACAGAGGTTTATAGAGCGGGCTACACAGAATCTGTACAACCATATCTGCCAGTAGATGGCATTGCAACTGATGAACAAAACACAGACTACTGTTTTGTTCACAAGAGATCTACTTGAACAACCTAGATCGTAGAGGATTAATAACAGCACAATAATTTTATTAATAGCCCGAGGAACATCATGCAAAACAACATCAGTTAAAGCTAGGGAACTCGCTTCAGGACCCGAGACAACACACGAGAGAAACAACTTGCAATGGAAACAAACTGCTTTGTGCTCGATTACTGACATTCCCATCCTCTAGACTAATGAATAATAGCGCTACAGTCAAATGCTACCTCTGCAATTGAGGGAAGGGGTGTGTTACATTTATTTACAATTAAATTAAAAAGATATTTCATTGGCAAAAGACCTTGAATTATAGACATTGATACCTGGAGCAACAAGCCTCAGCAATTAAATGTTCTGTTATCGGTGTTAAGAAAAAAAAAAAAAAAGCTGTAGTTTGTTGTCAGGAGCACTGGATTATGAATTGGCTTATTCTAAGAAGTTGTTTCAATTGAGCTATTTGATTATGAAAAATCGCTTGAGTGAGAGTGAATAAAACTGAATTTTTGGGTTTGTTCTTCTGGATGAATAAGGTTTGTGTTGTGTGTCTCTGTTGTCCAGTCTAGTCATGAATCAGGAGCCATACGAACGTGCATTGCAGCGAGGACTGCTAGGAAGGCTACAGCCCTGCACTGTGCCAGACCACTGCCTCTCCAGACTGTTCCAGGCAGGTGGTCTCGCGCAGCACCTCAGCCCTACACTCTGCCAGCCTGATCCCTCTCCCTCGTGCGAGCACTGCTGCCTCACCTCCCCCAGCTCCTCGCGAGACTGCTCCAGGTAGGTGGTCTCACGCAGCACTTCGATGGGCTCGGGCTCCAGGTAAGAGTCATCCTGCCGCTCCGAGGTGTCTGTGTCGCTCTCCTCGCTCTTCTCCAGCCCGTCATTGTCCGACTCCTCATGGTCCTGCTCGTTCTCCCGGTCCGACTTGTCTGAGTAAAGGTCGTGGTCCCTGAAGTGCTGCGTCTCAATTTCATTGTCATTGAAGCTGCAAAACACACAATTCATTTTTTTTTAATGGTGGGACGCACTGGAGCTTGGAAGTTACCAAGAGTGACACGTTATATGTTTTAAATCCTACAAAGGACAACATATTTTGGGTTAAGTAACCTGTTCAGCCACTGCTGCTAACAAAAATTAACTTATTTGGGAACCATGCCAGATTTATTTATCAAATTATTCATTTATAAGAATAAAACATTTTACTCAAATAAAATAGGCAAACACTGGACACAGGCTGCTGATGTCACTTTTATTTGGCCACTCTTAAGCTATATATTGAGAAGTAACTCTTTCAACAATATAAGACAACTCAGCAAAAGATAACACTACGGCAGTAGACCTATAAGAAAGAGATCCATTGGAAACAGCAGGCGATTAAACTAAATGTTGAATATGCCTATGTATGCCCTATTTTTAATCATCACTATTCAGTGTCAAGCTTTTTTTTAATCACAAGCAGATCAGAGAATGTTTTTAAAGGATGGTAATGGTCAGGAACAATGCTTATGACCACTCAATTACAGACACGCTGGTGCACAATCCTGGTTTAATCCAGTGCTAGACTACAGAGCAGTAGGATTCTCACGAGAAGTTGTCGGGTCCTTGCAGGTTGCTGGCTCGCAGCAGGCTGTAGAAGTTGACCTGGGAGTGCTCTCCTGAGGATCCCAGTTCTAGCTCCTTGCCTTCCCTGATCATGGTGCGCTTAAGGAGGCTTGAGCATTTCAGTGCCAGCTCCAGAGCATCCAGCCAGCACCTGCCTGCCAAGGGGAGAGCAGGAAAGTTAATTCTTGTAATGTTAATGTATGGCCACCAGGTGTCACTGTGGTTTAATTTTTCTGGCATCTCTGTCCCAGCCATGGCATCCCGCCAGTGTCCCTCAGGCAGACAGGCAGTTGCTATTATGATGATCACTGATATCCACGACTATGTAAAGGTTGTAAATTCACTGATAAAAACCGCCTCTTACCATCTGACTCGGAAGCAGCCCGGAAGATCAGGTAACTGCTGGGTAAAGGCTGAGTGATGGATCCTACCGCTTCCCCTTTCGGACCCTGCAATTCAACAGACATGTGCTTCAGAAAGAGAGTTTGGTATTGAAAATGTCTAAAAACAATACCATGGCAACCACAGAGTTACTGTTCAAACACAGCACTTCATGGATCTTTCAATGCCATGCCTGAACAGTAACTCAGATGCTCAGCAGTGCCTGCCACATCAAAATACCAACCCGCAATACAGTGACATCACAGCGTCTGTGGGCTACTGATAAAAGCATTCATGTGGAACTCTGGCAGATGCTGATAACTCTGTGCAGCCTCCATGGAACTGTGCTGTCCAAAAACACCACTCCATGGAACTGTGCTGTCCAAAAACACCACTCCATGGAACTGTGCTATATAAAACACCACTCCACGGAACTGTGCTGTACAAAAACACCACTCCATGGAACTGTGCTATATAAAAACACCACTCCATGGAACTGTGCTATATAAAACACCACTCCACGGAACTGTGCTGTAAAAACACCACTCCATGGAACTGTGCTATATAAAACACCACTCCACGGAACTCTGCTGTACAAAAACACCACTCCACGGAACTCTGCTGTACAAAAACACCACTCCACGGAACTGTGCTGTATAAAACACCAAACAAAATGTCCAAAATGAAATGCATTCAATCTATTAAAATTATACATTATAGTGTGACATTTTGGTGGAGAACTATATCGTAGAGGGTATTATTGACCATTGCCTGTCTTTCTTGCCGCAAACCTTGCCTATTTTGCAATATTTTTCTGTTTATTCAAACTTTCAAACTAAAAATGCTTTAGTTCCTTTAGTGATAGGGGCCAAGTGACTGCAGTGCTCATCTCATATTTGATAAGTGAAATCCTCGATCAGGTATGACGTATACATTTTCCACACACACACTCCCCGGCCACTCAGTGGTTCAACTACAAGAAGTGGACTGTATTTTCCACTGCGGTCAGGGGTGCAAATGGGGTTGAAAACTGGTGCTAAACTATTCAGTACAAGACAGCCTACTGGTGCGACCAGTTTCTGCATCTTCCCACACAACACAATCCTTCTCTCCTGTGTATGTCAATGAGTGTGGGCAGGTCATGTGAGTAGTGCAGATACAATGAGAAACTATCACCTTGTATGGTTCTTAAAGAGCAAGAGCGAGGTTCAGACAACTGTTTAAATAGCATACCTGTCATTTTTCTTTTCATTAACAGTCTAACAACCTTTTACACTTACAAAGTTAAAGTCTGTTTTATCACGAGGCTAGTTATGCTCCTTGGCCTGGCCTGATGTGGAAAAAATGCAAAATTAGCACAGGTGTTCAGGCAGGATCTTTGTCTAATTTAGTGGTGTATAAAGTACAGAGGACACAGAGGAGGTTTTGGTGCATTACAGGGGCCAGTTCTTCTGCCTGCCAAGAAGGGATCTGAAGCAAGATGGTTACCTTGAACCCCAGTGAAGAGCAAACAGAAAGATGGGGTTCCACTTGACCCAAAGAAAAAAGCTTGCTGGCCTACAGCGAAACAGTTTTTCTTTAAGTATAGCCACACACTGAATTTCCTATATTTAAAGATAACCTATACTTTCCAGTTACCAGTTTATTTTCTTTGAATAATGAACCACTATTGTTTTCAAATAACATCACTGTTAAATAACACCACTTTGGATCTTTATAGACTAGGAAAAAGATGTCTATTTTCCAGCTGATAGTTTTTTTAAAGAAAGAATACCACATTGACCGTTTGATGAACTAGTGTGTCTGAAACTTTTGTTAACTTATTTTTATTAACCAAGAAAGTGCAGGAACTGGTCAGTTATCTTACTGAGAATATTAAGCTTGCTAAAATGATTGTGTTATTATTAACACATATTAACAGTGCTGTATGAACTTGCATGCCATCTGAACTTCCTGCCCTGTACTTTTCACCGGGCAGTCTCTGGTGGTCTCTGCTGGCTGAGAATAACAAATTCAATCTAACACCTCAAACTCTCGCTGCTTTCTAAACTAACCATCTTTTCTGAAAATAAAGTTTAAACCCAGTGATAGCCATCTAAATTATGCACTTTTCCAAAAAGCCAAGGTGTTGTTTCATCTTACGACATCACCAACTACAAACTGGTCTAGTAATGTGCTTCTGAAGGAATATCCTGGAGCATATTTTTAAGGGAGGTGTCTAGACAGGATCCGGGCAGGATTTTTAACTAAGTATATTATTATTTTAGATGAACTGTTGAATAAGCCCATAATTCATATAAAATCAAACTAATGCATCATAATTATAATTACTTAGTGCAGCATGTGCATTCTTGCTTAAGTCTATTATAAGACCATTTAAGTGAGCTTGATAGTTCTCAAACACATTGCAACCACATGAGTAGGGGAGTTGTGGTGACATCAAGCAGGGCAAGTGGAAAACTGAAAACCTGGGTGTAAAAGGCACAAAACGACAGGAAGCAAAGCACAGGTCGCAGGATATTAGCACCCCGACACAGATGAGAGGAGGACTTGCATAAACACTAGTGATGAACCTAATGATCCTTGTGAACCCGATCAGATGAACCAGCGCAAGAGAGAAAGGAAGCTCAACGGGCACAAACCTGGAGTTAAATGGCCAAGGGCTTCTGAGAAAACAGTGCCAGACACAGTAAAGACTGATCTCTGTTTTGCATTGGAAAGGTTAGTGGGAACAGTCGAAAAGAAGCTGGTTAAATTTGGGGATACCATCTACGCATATGGAAGCAAGTGGTTTGGAGTTGAAAAAAAAAATAAGAAAGTACAAACTATTCCTGTAAACTCTAGATGGCAGGAGATTGAGTGCTTCGTTAGAGAAAGGAGGCAGCTGAGGAAGCAATAGAGGAGAGGAGAACAAAGTCAGAAGGAGGTATTCAATCTGTTACAAAGGGTGATAAAAGATAAGATTGCAACATTGCACAGAGCTGAGCACCTACGGAAACACTACAAAAAGAAGGAGCTTGTGAGAACTAACGTTTATAAAGACCCATTCAAACTGGCAAAGAAGTCATTCACCAGGGAGAAAAATGGCACACTAAAAGCAATTAAGTTTGAGCTGGAGAGATATCTCGAGGAAACGCACACAGATTAAAAAAAAGGCAGGAACCTATGTCAATTCCTTCAGACATCCCGCCTATCAATCCACCATAATACCAAGTGAAGGGCTCACATCTAAGTTGAAAGAAGTAGAGCAAGCTGTTAAAAAGGCAAGGGCGTTATTATCTCCTGGGCCTAATGGAGTTCTGTACAGAGTGTACAAGAGTGCTCCTGGTGTTCTATGAAGGATATCTACATGATCAGATGAAAGGAAACGCAGATGGATCACATTAGTTTACAGTAAAAGAAGCTATGTCTTAGTTGGTGCTTCTCTTGGTGAGAGCCGAGTCCAACATCAGCATGAAGTGTAACACCTACCCTCGTGTAATGGAAATCAGTATATGCATGTATAGCGTGGTTTAATTCGATTGGTTTGTCTGACCAATGCAGCAACTGCATTTAACTACTTTTCTTTCGATACTCTGTTTATGGAAAGCTTGTTTAAATAAATGGGATAACATTTTCAAATGTGATAAAACACTGTTAGAAACGTTGCAGTATTGTTGTTTTCTTAATTGATTTTATTAAGCATAGCCTCTCTGAAGGCGGCTGTTGTTCTAACACAAGCGTCTCGTAATCTGGGATTACTGTTCCCTCTTGAGCCTTTTCTTTATAAGGCACCAACGCCAGAGTTTCAGAGCTCTTTCCAAAATGTCCGCTCATGGTGCCAGAATTTAATGTTGCTGCCGATATATGAGGTACCACAGGTACACATTTGCACCCCTGTGCGGTGCAGGCCCTTTGCACTCACCTTGACGGCCCAGATGGACTGTTCCAGTGGGTGGAACAGCTTGAAGCAGAAGCCGTCCTTCTTGGAGGGGCGCTCAATGAGCTCGCAGGCATTGAGCAGCACCGTGCCGACCCACTGTCCGTTCTTCAAAGTCTTGTAGATTAGCAGCACACCCGGCTTCAGCACACACCACAGCTTCGTCCAGCTCTTCAGCGTGCCCCGGATCTGAGACACACAGACAGACAGACAGACAGGCAGGCACAGTTTTCAGAACTTTCACTCTGTGATGCACGGGAGCCTCGCAGGAGACCCGTACTCCAGCACTTCATCCCTGGCTTGCAAGGACACTGCTGTGCAGCAGGTCCAGTGGTCATGGCTGTTGTTAGACATGTGGGGTTACAACGTATTACAACTGCTGTTGGGAAATCGCAGTGGCTAAAAAGTCTTGAATTAGAATTGATTTTCTAATTGAATAGTGGTAGAATAAAGGGGTGGAAATAATACTCCTATTGCATAGCAGTTTCATCCATTACATTCACATCCACGGACAAACAAAACCGAAGTTATATACAATTATGTGCGTGTGTGTTAGACATATTCACTGTCATGGACACGAATATCTCTTGCCACGGACATGCGTGTCCTTGTACAGACAAGTTGCCACCCAACCAAGAATGGATCAAACTGCTATGCAATGGGACTCTTATTTCCATCCACGTAATTCTTTAGCAAATTATAACATTTGAGCACTATGATAGTAGTGAATCAGTGTTTTGCTCAAGCTACAGGATGGGTTGTTGTTCAGAATATACTTACTAGTACTTGTGTAGTCTATTTAACATTTTTGTGGTAGTTTTTGACAGATATTTATATGCTAAGGTTGTGTAGAAACAGCCAGCGCAGAAGTTGAAACCAATGTCATAACTCAGGTAGCTGGAGCACACGTTATATACATTAGCACATTCACATCAAAGTAATACTAGTTTGAATCAGCTATAAAAAAAAAAAAAAAATAATAATTAAAAAACAGCTGCCATCCTTACTGCTGCAGAACCATAAAATCGAAATAACGACCAAACACAATTTCCCTTTAAAATGAAACTACAGAAATAATATATTCTACCAATGTAAACACTGCAGTCATTGGCTCCATCACTGTTTAGATCCTTAGAATAGACTTCATTGTCTACAACCCCATGCCTTCAGAAAACACTGACTGGGCCCCCGGATCAATATCAACAGAACTGCTCTGACCTTCAGCCAGTCTGCCATGACAATCACCGAGGGGTCTGTGATGGTGCTGAGTAACTCCTTAGTCGCCCTCTTCTTTTCTTCTCTGTAATTCTTCTTCTGTACCTGCAATAAAGATGTATGCATAGGCTACTCATTACTTAATCACTACTTACTGCGTTCTTAAATTATCCATGACAGAACATGACCTAAACAACCATGAAATGTGTGTACTGCAAATGAAGACAGTATCTCAAAGCGTTAGGGCCAAATAGTCACATGACCACAATAATAGTTAGTCAGTTATCTTCAAAAGTCAGAATATTAAGTTGTCAATAAAACAAAATTAAAATAAAATAACGAATATAAAAACATGTTGGAAGCAGCAGCTATATAGAGCTCCAGAAGAAGCTACAGCTCATGAACAATGATAAGACAGGTATCCTGGGTGCACACCTCAGCTGAGCCACTGACTCGCCCTGTAACCTGTGCAATAATCACATCGAAAAGATGCTTCGGTAGATCAACCCTTTTCAAAGTGGCCTTGAAAGCTGTTCTAATGCCAGCGGTAGGGTGCAGATAGAAATGTCTACATGTGCTTAGCAACCATTGTGCTTAGAAGGGTTATCCTTTTAGATAATTGAGCACTTGCCTTCATTTTACAGGCTAAAGACAGTATATTTGTATTTACAGAGTGGAAAGGTGATGTATCTAGGTTGGACCGTCCATGAGGTTTAATTTCAAGTGCTGGTCGGCCTTCATGCAGTACAGGAGCAGACATACTAATAACTCAACACAAACAATATTGTGCTGAGATTCCGCACTGCACCCAATCCATCAAAACTGTACCCATACAAGATCTAAAAATATCTGCAGTGAAAAGAGTGTACTGTGAGTAGACAGAAAAAAAAATTCCTCAGCCCTTCAGAATGAAACGTCAGATTCAAGTCCTTCACAGCTTCTATATTTCTAAAATAATACACAATGAGCAACATGTTTGAAGTTGCCTTACTTTAAGAGACTCCTTCTTCGTAAGTTTGCTCTCTGTGGATGAAACCTCCTTGTCAGACCCATTGTAGAGCTTTGATTCAGACTGTGAAAAAAAGTAAAAAGAAAACTAGATATACACAGTATAGAAAAATACAACACTTTGGTGAACAGGTATTAACCAACAATGCAGGATTCCTGCTAGAAAGAAAAAAGTAAACGTAATGAAGGAATTCCAAGTTAATGCGAAATCTTTGAAGGTTCGTCAAGCGGCATGTATGCACTGTATGCTCCCCCCCATCCCCCCACCTTAACAGAAACAGTTTGGCAATGTGTGAATACTACAAAATCACAAATTAAATGTCACTCACATGAAAACTCCCATCTTTTGATTTGTACAATGCATATTACTTAAACAAAAGTTGTTGTATTAAAATCTCGACAGCAAAACGTTGTATAGCGTAGACTGTACTGAAAGAAATGTCTCGAAAATCCTCTGCTGTTTGGGATTTCTTTTATTAAATGCCCCCCCAAAAAAGTTGAATGCAAACTATGTAAAACAAGCATAAACTACTAGTATACAATGAAATATGCAATCTTGAGATAAGAGTCTTCACGTCTGAGTGAGTGTCTCTCAATGAGCCCATTGACTGTGTGTAAAAATGAAACAGCATATGCTTCGCTCGTTAAAGAATGGGATATTAAAATACTGTATATTCGGGCCTCACTGTTCTGCTGAAAGATGTGAAAATGATCTCAGGTTTCTCACTGATTCTTCTGTCCATTTTAATCAGAGTAGATCTGGCCTAAGCATCTACGGCTTCAGTTTTATACCATCATCGCATGAAAGCATTGCAGACATTGAGAAAGACACCTACCTGATACGCTTGTCATTGAATTTATTAAGTTTCTATTAGTGCCTCTAAATTCAGCACTATTGATCCTCTACAGGAACATTATGGACAATGGGCACTTATTTCTAAAAGTCCCCTGTCTCTAGTTTGGGCAGTTGAAGCCCAACTCAAGGGGAGACCTAAAACCACTGCCTCCCCAGCACACCAGGCCTGGTTGTCAGGTTATCTGCAGGCATCATTAGGTTATGAGCTGTGTGCGTGGTCCCCACTTTCATATGCTGGGTGAAGTTGTCCTGAGACTGCCCACACCAAGGCCCTTTTTCCCAAATGAATAATGTCCTCTTCCAAGGTTTGCAGCAGGCTGTCGAATCCCGAAGTGAGGATTTAAGTGTTTAGACTAGCCCGTCACCTTTAATTAGGATAACGAGCTCCAGGATATCTTTGACACCTCTTATCACACATTCAAAATGACATCCAATTAGCAGCTGAAAGCTACAGGTTTTTTTTCTTCCAACAAGAGAATATATTTTTTGACAAGGGCAAAAAGTCATACAACCTGCAAAGCATAAAAGTTCACAATTTAGTTATAATGCTACAAGACCATTACAATAATTACTGGTAACACTTTACATTAAGTGTCTCCAATTACTGTTTCTTTACATGGCACATACATGTGCACATACATGTAATTACAATGTTATTATATATAGTTACAATTATTATTATTTGTTTATTTAGCAGACGTCTTTACCCAAGGTGACTTACAGAGACATAGGAATGTGAACTATGCATCAGCTGCAGAGTCACTTACAACGTCTCACCCGAAAGACAGAGCACAAGGAGGTTAAGTGACTAGCCGTGGACTTCATGGTTACAATCCCTCTTTTTTTAACCTCTGGACAACGCAGCCTCCTTACCGATATATGCGGTTAGGGTTAGGTTTAGGAGGCTGTGTGGTCCAGTGGTTAAAAAAACAGGTGTGGTCCAGTGGTTAAAGAAACAGGCTCGTAACCAGGAGGTACCCAGTTCAAATCCCAGCTCAGCCACTGGCTCACTGCATAACTCCAAGCAAGTCACTTAACCTCCTTGTGCTTCGTCTTTCGGGTGAGACGTTCTTGTAAGAGACTCTGCAGCTGCTGCATAGTTCACACACCCCAGTCTCGTATCTTGTAAAGCGCTTTGTGATGGTGGTCCACTATGAAAGGCACTATATAAAGATTATTATTATTATGCATAATAGCATTGTAATTATGTGTAAGTATGCATGCATTTACGAAGTAACTACTACAGTATGTAAATACGCAGTAATTAGAGACACTTAAATTAAAGTGTTACCTAAATTCCTTTCTTCATTTTGTTTTTAAATTTTCAAAGGTCTCCTGAATTATGCACACATCCTGCTGTGTAGCAGTCTGACTTCTAGAACGAGGATGTGCAGGTATCGGGGGAGAAGAAAGAAAGAAAGAAAGAAAGAAAGAAAGAAAGAAAGAAAGAAAGAAAGAAAGAAAGAAAGTAGTGCTTCCTAGCAGGTAAAACTACCCCTGGGAATGTTTAACAAACTGCTGGAGAAGGTAAACAAGGTTTTCCCAGCAGCTGCTTAGAAAAGGTGCCCTTTCCCCCCTGGCTTAGAATCAGTAGCAAGAAAGTGACTCAGAGGCTTAAGAAACCAGATAAACCCTACAATAGAGCACACAAATCCCATTTAATTCCCTCTGTGCTGCCTCGCTTAAACGATTATAAAAAATGCCTGCATGCTGTGGCGGTGATCACAGCCTCAGAGCCAGAGACATGGCAGTCTCAAGCAGTAATAGGGTGACTGCATCCACTTATAACCCGTCAAGAGCCAACTCAGTTCAGTTGCAAAATCCCTAGTCTCCCTTCATCAAAGTCTGACGCATGTTCCATAACACCATAGAAACACACACCCGTCAGGCAGACACTTTAAAGTGAGAGTGACTCATATTATCAAAGTAACTGAGGTGTGTCGTGAAGCTGGATGAAATGAAATGGAAGACCATTTTAAATGTCCTTTATGCAAGATGTTATCGTAATGAAACAGGGCCCGGCTGCCAATGGTGGCTTTACATCCTACTGACGGGCGATTGTTGGAAAACATGGATTGAGAATTGATTAGCAGTTTGCTACGCATGTGGACTGGCAGAGCTATACTGGTGTTTTTTCTGAAAAGAAACTAATATTGCAGATAGCAGACTGTCTGGTTCAAATTGCATGTACTGCTTACAATTGATAGAGACATTGCGTCTACAAGTTTCTTGCCCAACATTGAATGCAAGCTAACGAGATAACAATGCTGTGGACTAGAAGGGAACAGGCTCTAGACTTCAGAGAGATCAAAAGAGATAATCCCACTGGCATCAAAGGGGGTCGCAAGGAGATAACAAAAGGCAGATGTATGGACCTTTTGTCTCCAGGAGTGTGAAGAATGCACTGAGTTCAGAGGTTGTCACACTAGACCACACACACAGACACACACACATTAACACTCACACAATAAATTAAATTACCTTTGCAATTGGTTAAGTGTCAGAGCAAGGGGAGGTGGACCATCTATACAGAAGGGTATTTAATGTCATGCAAACATTGTAATGTTGAGTATTGTTTGTCCTGTACCTGGGACCAGACTCCCTGCATATCTCAATAAACCTGGCAACTGACTGAAGAAAAGGACTCTGTGCATTTTCTTGAATCTACTTACTCACCATCTATTTTTGGTAAGTTACTTCAGCGATTCTCTTTTTTTTTTTTGACCTGATTTAAAATTACTTCAGATAAGCGCTGTCTTTGAGTGGCTCAGAATATATCCAATTTACCTTTGCATGCAGCTGCTTTCCAAGGCTAGACTGAAACACAACTAAAAGTTTACTCTACAGTATCCATGCAACAGTCAACAGTAAAAATGAAGCAAGTAAGAATTATTATGACGACACTCAGAACCTGTAATTTTATACAAACTTTACAGTAATATAATGTAAATAGATACACTTTAGAAAAATCACTGTAACTTAACACCTCATTGTGTTCCTGCTTACCTTGCTTTTAGACATGGAAAGGGTAGAGTCTTCTTTGAGCTGTAAAACGTCATCCTTTCCCCTATCGAAACCTGCAAAGACAAAAAAGCAGCTGTTGTAAAATAAAGCGTACATTTCAACGGATGGAAGAACTCTAGTTCAGCGTATCTCCTCAGGCACACAGAAGTAATGAATGAATGCTGAATCTAGTCTTCCCAGCCACGGTGCTGGGGAGTGAACGGATTTAAGTTTGAGAAGAAAGTTTAAGTTGAATGTGTATTTGGTTCATCTAGAGACAAACAAGTCTTGTTTAGAGTCAAAGGTACCCATTTTACAACACTGGGGTAATGTACAAAGACAACATGAAGCAAACCTGTAGCTGACTATCACAGCGTGCACTATGGAACCGCTAACACGGCCTGCTAAAGCACTTGCTGCTTCTCGTAGCGCCACCCTAGCACCCACTGGGCCCAGCCTTACATGAATCTTACGACAGTCTTAGGGATCTTAGGACAACAGAATCCACGGCCTTATTGGTTGTCTTGCTAGTCTGACTTCGATCTTGTTGAACTATCCTTTACTGGACAGGAATTTCAAATCAGGTATTAATAGGTATATTTCTGGATACACAGAGAATATAAAGTGTCTCTATACCAGACATACAGACTTGCCGTCACTGATAGTGTTGTGAGGCTGCCAGGTTAATACCCTTGAGAGCTATTGTACAGCTTCCGCTGTCTCCACTGTTAACTGAGAACTTCTGGATAAAGTCCACCCCTCCACCCCCCCACCCCTTTTTTCTCTTGTCAGCAAGGTCACATTAGGAACGTTGGGCAGAATATGTTGGAAATCTTTCACACAGAGCCCAACAGGATGAGGTCACTGACATGAGGTTTCAGATTTTTATGCATACTGAAGGTATTTTTGAAGTCTGGGCTTGTGGGCAACAGTTTAAAAATATATATATATATAAACATTGAACTTTAATATTAACTGTAGGCATGAATAAATGATTGAAGAGAAGTTTATTAATTAATAGTGTACCGGTAGAAAACCAAGATAACCACAACATTTAGCCATCGATGGCATTGTATACCATACACATATTAGATTAGCAGCGAACACTCTCTCAATCACAAAATGACAGAAAAGCAAACCTGTAACTAATACGTCCCCAAAAGTTCACTTAGAAAATGCTGTTTTGAGACTTAGTGGATAGATAGAGGAGAAGGGGGTTTACAATTTCATCTTCTTTGCCATCCTCCCACTCTACTCCATGCTCTAAAAAACCTTGCTTCATTCACATAGCCCTTTCTTTAAACTCGGAAATGCACAGGTCTGCCAAATTCCTGAGCATAACAAGAAATACAAGAAAGCAATGTTCTGATGGACTCCACTTTTGGCCTTTAAAAAGAACCCAGCACAGCGCCCACAGAGATGCATCTACTGTTATCATACATTTAAAATGACAAATGTGAAAACCAAACCAAAGCAAAGAAAAGCACGGTGCCTACACTTCGTGGTATGCTGCAGAATTCAGATACACTGGACTGAAGACATCATTCTTTCTATCTCAGCATTCCTAAAGAAACTAACATTTCCACAGGCTTTATGCTTGCCGCAGACATCTCAAATTTACACTGTTGATCACCAGTGATCGAACTTATGACCTTCCCAACCACTGTCTATGTATTTCAACCTCTCCAAAATCTTCCTGGTGGCTTTCACTGTCCTTTCGTCCCGGACTCCTAGACGTGAACCCACAGAAGACAAGTACATGAAAAACTCCACACTTCGGGACACAAGCTTAAAATATACAGATGTACTTCAGTACATACTGTAATGATTAGGATAGAATGTTACTAAAACTGAAATGATAGGAGAGAAGTCTTGGAGTCTATGAGTAGTAGGGTTCATCCAGAATCAGATTATTGCGAAAAAGTTTACATTTATTTGAAATATTGAGGTTTAACTAATCAGTTATTAAAGAATATTTTTTCAAAGTCAATAGATATCAAACTTTATTCATAAAAAACATCTTCAAACATACTTCAGCTCCTTGTGAACAGAAGTTTTGTTATCATAAATGTAATTTATCATTACATAAGCTGAAAATAAAATCAATCTAATTTAGACATACTCACAATGAGGCACTGTACTTATCTCAAGACAAATCTTCATTGGATAGAAACTGGTAATGACTGGATGGGGGTTACTTTCTATGTGAAAAGTAACTCTAATTTCAGTGCCCATTCATTTGATTTCATCTTCAATTTAAAGTAATATGTTTGTGTTTTTTGGGCTTTTTACTGGTGAGCTCGTTAGTGGTTTGGCTCTTATAACCAAAAAGATTGAGACAGCACAGCACTGCACTTAGACAACAGACAGTGCACAGTGTAGTGTTGGACTCTTCTGCAATGAGTAAAGTGGCAAATATGCACAAATAAATAAATACATGAATAAATAAATGCATGCATAAGCACAAACAGAATCCAAATCCAGCCAGGTGACATTCAGAAATATTGTGTTGTAAACAATTCTGCCAGCTTTTATGAGGTTTCTCTCGTAAGCTTCGTGTTCACACTTCATGATAACCTAATTATCTGCTCATTAAATTGTAACCAAAGAAAAATAAATGAAAGTACCTGCTCTGAAAATAGCTCCTGCAGCATCCCACAAAACAACTTCTCGATCTGAATTTCTTCTTGATTATAAATGGGTGCTTTCAATATGTTGCGCGATTCATTTTCATACAGCTTGTTTATTTAAGCAGCTTTCAGAGTAGGGTACTGCAAGTAGAATTGCATGCTATTTTAATTTGCTTGGTTGGGGACGAGTTGAAAAGTGATAGTAAATCAATATGGGAGCAACAGGACCTAGAATTCCTCAGAATGACTGAAGCAAACACCATGGACGTGAACCACTTCGGCACCATGGACGTGAACCACTTCAGCACCATGGACGTGAATCACTTCAGCACCACGGACGTGAATCACTTCAGCACCACGGATATTAAGGGGAATGAAATAAGCAAAATTGTTGGTCTGCTACTCTTCTGTACTCCCAGAAAGCACGAGAATCCGTCACACAACTTTTAGAGGAGCATACTTATAAATCACTTGACTGTCAAAGACAATACTGGACTCATTGACTTTTAAATTCATAAAAAGAATGAATCAGTTTATTTTTCTGGGATCAAAGATGCCAGTATATCTGAACTCTGCCCATTATGCCTGGTTTTGAGGCTGTTCAGCTACCTCATAAAGAAATCTGAAAACAGGGCATTGGCAGTGCTACGGTTGCTAGGAGATTGTGGACTGTATAACTCCGCTTATGAGATGTCGTTCCTGCCCGCTGTGGGGGTCACCATCCCAACAGAATTTAGGAACGTATTGATTTTCTCTTCTTGTGCCTTGAGGGCACACAAATTAAATTAAGTGTACCTTTAAATTCTAGTCCTCATACAGGCCTGTAGCAGGATTTATGAGTTAAATCTTTAAATAATGCTTTGTCAGTTCCTTAAGCATTTGACTGTATAGTACAGTATAATTTAGTATAGAATAGTACAGTATAGCATAGTAACAAAATGCAGAACTACACAGCATGACTGCAATCACCAAAGGGAAAAGCGAGAATAACATTAAAATGCCATTTGAAGCCATTAATATTTAGCACCCCATATGGACTGTTAATCTAGAAAGCTATAAGTCTGTGAAGGAAATATAAACTGCATAGCAACAGTAGTTCTACAAATTTAAAACCAAATTCTGATAGAAAGGACAACTGAGTGTGAGTGAACTGTTCTGGCCTGAAATGTTTTCAAATTACGTTATAAGACTTCAACCTAGTTCTTTCATTCAAAGTAATATATTTCCCCTGACTGTCGTGCCGTTTTCAGCTTCATCTCCCCACCTCCTCAATAGGGTCATTGCATTGCTTTGTGTTTGTATTTCAAAGCCACTTTCCAATCTTGTTCCTTTGTAAGGAAACATATTGGGCACGGCCTCATAAAAACGGTTTCTAAACTGTTCTTTCCAGACATATCCAGCCTGTATTCAAGACTGTGTGCTTTGTGAAGCTATACCTCTTTTAGTTATTTGAGTATTTCTACAGTTATACATATATATATATAACACGATTCAGCCAATCAAATATTTACAATTAAAAGTACCACTGCATTGTGCATATTGTACTCATTCCCATCTAGTTCATTCATACTTCATAAACATTCCAACAAGACATAACCTACAGTAAGGGAGGAAGATTGGATAAGACAAGGGACCGTCTCAAAAGTGATGATTCTGAAGAACAGAAGTAGCTATTTTTGAGGGATGGTCATGTAAACCCAAGATCAGTTAAACCCCTTGCAGACTGAAGGTAGTAGAAGCCTTGGCTACTCATGACAGCCTTTAGTCCCCAGGGTTAAGCCAGATTTTTTTGTGTACATACACTAAACTGTGTAGTATAGTATTGGTTTTGTAAATACCCATTTCAGACTGACAGACTAATGCAGGAATCCCTTCCCGTGTCCACACAGAAGCTGCTTTAAAACTAGAGACTATTCTACAATATGGAACTGTTAAATAATTCAGTACCCACTGCTAAAGCAAGGAGCACACTCTGTGTGTGTTTGAGTGGGCAATGAATCATTGTAGATCACTGTGGTATAATTTAACTTCGAAGAGACGTGCTGTACAATGCATAGTGTGGATAAGAATCGTGTTAGGAGCACAACCAAATCAGCCAGAATCAAAATGCTTACATAAACACTGTAATACTACATCTCCTACAGAGGCCTGCACGTTTTTTAACATTTTTTTTAATTTTTTTTTTTTTTTTACCAGCCCTGTGCTGCATAACCCAAATGAATTAAGGAGATTTTGTTTAGTCTGTGTGATAACTAAAATACAGGCAGCAAGTACAGCGTCTGACAATCTTAACAGACCTTCTTTGAATCCAGATGCTAGCTAAGATTTGCTACCTTTGAAATATTCCAAAACGGTCAATTGTGACTCCATTATATTTACCATGACCTTGGGTTCCTAGAGGAAATTATTACCAAATGTAAAGATGATGCTGTTAATAAATGTATAATAAAGACAGTAAAAGGAAAATAGTTTGGTTTTGCATTATGTACCAAAGTGAGGCTCGGTTATTTATGCATTTTTATTTCATTTTTATTTTGGGAGTTTTTAACACTGGCAGTGATTATTGCTCAGCAGTATAAAAAAACACCAGATTTCAAGTAATTTCTTAAGTTGCTCACATGGAAACTATTCGATCATCAGTATTACATGGTACAAAGGTGTACACTTGTATGAAATAGAAATGTAATTTCAGAGCATATTCTCTGTTGTGAGAACAGGGAGGAGAAAGAAGTGTCAAGACAAGCAATATTAGAGGTATTAGAGCGTCCACCAGCTATAAATCTGTGCCTGTTAATCTGCAGAGTCACACTCCTGCAAATCTACCCTCTAGGTACCCTTGCTGTTCTTGTGCTTTTCTGTTCATAAACTTACCACGATGTATCATTTTTAATTTATTACTTTCAGGACTTGGGCTGCATATATTAGACACTTTCTTGCTATTTGTTCATTCTTTCTTTTACCCACGATCGCTCACACTGTATAATGCACAGTCATGCTCCCAGTGATGCAGCGGATTAGACTGACACACAATGAGATGTAATTGAAGGCTGTGCTAGATTTTGAACCACCATCACCTGGTCCCCAGCCCCCCTTAAAAGCCCCAGTTGGCAAGAGCCACCTACAGTAGCAATGCTTAATGACCGAATGAGACGGGCAGTAGAAGGTTAACACACCTCTGAGAATTACAGCCCTAAGAGGTGAATATGCACACAACAGGTGTAGTATTTTGTAAAAATTGTAGTTACAGTGCACTACTAAATTATGAACTCCAACGATCCAAAAATTGCTAACACTAATCTGTACTGGTTTTATCAAGTGAAACATTTAGGGAACTTTGAAGATTTGTTTTAGTGTGCATCTTTGACCCTTTGAGTAAAAGAACAGAAAACCTGCATCGCAGAAGCAGATTTTGAACAAAAAATGTCAACCCCCCACCAATACAGACACACTATGGCATTTAAAGCAGAAATGTAAACATACAAGCCATCACCTCACAACAATGGAAACTGACCCTTTGAAACATCAGCAGTCTTCACTTCCACAATGCAAATAACGGAGAAGAGCAGAACATAATGTGCCGTGTACTAACTGAAACAGGTGGCTGGGAGAAACTGAATGAGGCACAATGAGGTTCACACAGTACATGCGTTTCATTTTTATGAGATTTACATTAGAAGGAAAGATACCTTACATAGCATTACAAACGAACAGGCAGATGCATTTTTTGCATTTAACGCAAGGTTCCTGCACCACCTGCCAAATCAGTAGGTGAAGTTATAAACCTCATGATATAACTCCCAGACCAAAAAACATAAATCGCATTTACAGTAAAAAAATAAATAAACTGACATTTCTAGCATACCTGCAGTTTCAGGTACAGTAACGTTAGAGGTTGCATTGAAAGAGAATAAAAATAAAGTAACTAACCTGACAGGATGGGGGAAAGCTCATTGTACCCCCCAAAAGAAGCATTGCGAATGAGTTTGCGCCCATCAGTTCGAGGCAAAAACATGACCGTCACCCCAGCGCAGGTGGAGAACCTCCTGCGCAGTACACCCTCCTCTTTCATCATAGAGGCGCCGTACCCTGAGCAAGTGTCCCCTCAAACACAGAGGACTGAGGCTTCTGTGGCAAGCAGCGAGCTACCAGGAGCTACTAGGAGCAGTGAGACTCACAGGCAAGCAAGAGCAGCGCTTAATACAAACACGACCACATGCACTTTCCGTCTCTCTGTCTCTCTCTCTCTCTCTCTTCTAACTGGTCACTGGATCTCAAACCAGCGAATCAGCAGGAACTCCTCTTGCAAATTCTGGTTTCTCAAACAAACTGTAAAAAAACATCACGAAACACTTAGCATTTTTCTGGGGCAACAGCACGGCTATTCTAGACTCTCTTTTTTAATTCTGTATCCGCACTCCTTTGCTGTAAATCCCTTCTGTGTGAATAATGCACGTTTCCCTTCATTTCAGACCATGCATATTACAACTGGCTTTTGAAATGCTCAGAGCAATAAAAAAAAAAAGCGACATCTTTTAATATATTATACTCTGCCTACTTGTCTCTCAGCATCCTATAACACTCTCCTGTTACCCTGAAAATGACAGGATTGCAAAACTCTGCTGCCTAAATACATCCTTGCAAATCTTTTTCAGTGCTCAACTACCTGCAGAGACAACAGTGAGCTTAATTGGCAGGCATTTCAAACACAGGGTTCTACTGATAAACCCCTGAAACACACAGGCATTTCAAAATACAGGGTTCTACTGATAAACCCCTGAAACACACAGGCATTTCAAAACACAGGGTTCTACTGATAAACCCCTGAAACACACAGGCATTTCAAAACACAGGGTTCTACTGATAAACCCCTGAAACACACAGGCATTTCAAAACACAGGGTTCTACTGATAAACCCCTGAAACACACAGGCATTTCAAACACAGGGTTCTACTCATAAACCCCTGAAACGCACAGGCATTTCAAAACACAGGGTTCTACTGATAAACCCCTGAAATGCACAGGCAGTCTTCCTTTATGCTCAAGAGAACCTAAAACCCTAAACGTAATTCACTTTTGACTTGCTCATTAGCAAGGTGGCATGCACAGGGTTGCTAGGCAACCTCACAAACTTCACAGTCTCCACAGGCTACTCAGCGAGGGAGAGTAGGCCTCTATTTAGCATCCTCTTCTTCATTTGGAGCATATTAAATTGTCAGGAAAAGAGAATACATGTATAAATCATACCAATTAGCAGCCTGGTGTGAATGTGTGTGTGTGTGTGCAGATAGCCTATGATTTTAATCTGGTGTGCATGGAACAGGACCACTTGTACAGCTCTTCTTCAGCAGGTCTGCCTCACCTGACTGTAAACAAGGCTCCTTACTGACTATTTGTGCCGTTGTTAATCTGACACCACAACATTATTCTTAGAAAAGGTACAGCATAAAGTAGCTTGGAATATAAACTTGTTTTATGGGGGAGAGGTTTTTTCAGTCATTATTTTAGCATTTTCATTCGTTCAAAAATGCAGGGCGTGTTTCCACATGCAGCCAGGTAACATTAGGTTTCTGCAGTACGTCAGTCATGCCTCTGTTTTGTTTTGGTGCTTCGCCCTGAAAACCCAGGTAGATTTGCAAAACTTGATCCCTCATTATTTCAGACACAAACAGCATTATTGCTTTTGCTCATCGCGTAACATAACACTGCTAGGTTCATGCAATGAAGTGGGGAGGACTTATCTATTATACTACAGCAGCACACTGATACACTGCTCTCTATCTGTCACCTGTGGAAATCCGACACTGCCTTCGTTTCAGTGCTTCACACTGCACCAAAGGTCCTTAATAATCCACCATTTCCACAGCCAGACTTCTTCAAAGGCCTTTCCTCAACTTATAATTACAAATAAGCCAATGTATTATGTAGATATAAAGCACACTACAGTAATGCACTCCGCAGGAATTACCTGTGTCTTGGGCTTTAGCTTGGGCCCAACAGATCTTTCTACAGCTGCCCGTAATTCCGTTTCTGAATTCATGCCCAATTTATGCCATATCAAAATTCGCTTCCCTAACATTTTTAAATGAGTCCACTGAACACAGCCGAGCAGATAAACAGCACTGCTCTTGGATATGCCCCTATACCAGTACATACTTATTTCCCCAACAAGATAGTGAAAGTATTTAAATCAGTTACAATAGTGCTGTCTTCCTGAAGTAACTTTGTGCAGAAATAGCTGGCTGCTGTTTCTTATACATAGTGATCAGGCACAATCATCACAGTCTGCTGTCTATGGCAAAATCTGGCCTGTGTGGAAATTCTATTAACAATGAAAACATACAGTGCACAAATACCATAAAACTCCATACTTCTAAAAAGAACTAAAGACCAAGTCAAATTCCTAAGAGGTTTCACATGGCATATTTTAAGAACATGACCTCCCGAACAGAAAGAAAATCAATACGCCCTTTTCTACTATTTACTAAATTATTTAACCAAGAGAAAGCCCTCGAGACAGAATCCCTCATTCAGAATACACAGCATCTTCGAGTGTCTACTTTCAGCCAATAGAGGAGAAATGATTCCTTAGTGAAAGGACTGTGCAAATGAACAAGCACGTAGGGCATGTTGTCTACCTGTTACAACTACCCTGTGCTTAACATTAATTATTGCAGTCAATGTACTGTGTGAGAAGCACATCTCCTCTTGTGCGGATGCATACCACAATTCCCCCTCCACTTAACCTCTGCATGCGGTAAAAATCAATTAGTTGACAGAGACCAATGACCATGTGACCAATGTAACCCAAGGGCTGGATTCTTAGTTTATTAAATTCCTAGTTACATCTGTATCCAACATACAATACAAACGGCGTTTCAGATTTAATTTCCAAGGAATTCCCAATCTCTCTTCTACGTTTCAATTTAGTCCAACACAAAAAAAAAAAAAAAAAAACAAAAGGCATAGAAATGTGTTGTACTAAAGGTTGAATTAAGTTTGTTGCTTTACAGTTCGACACATCTATAGCGTATGTTTCTTTATTAACGTAGCAGTAAACTGAACCCTAACTGCAGTACAGTACTTGCACTGTAGTGCCACTGGCTGTGTGTGGCATGCCTTTGGTAAAGCTACTTCAAAGTTGTAGTGCCCCATGGTGTTCTAATATCTGGTACAAATTAAAGAAGGTTAACCTTATCAAACGATGCTGAAAACATGTCTCCTGTAGAACAACGGCAGTGTTTGTAATTCAAAGGATGTCCTCTGTTGTATGTCTGGAGCTAAAAGACCTTGAGAATGGAATCCTTATCTACTTCTGCAAATAAAAGCATGATACACAGCTGGGACATTGACAGATTTATTGCAGTGGCAAGCAGGGAGCGTGTGATTGGGCAGAGAATGCCTATCTATGGAAGAATGTCAACATTCCCCAATGGACAGCTTTTTATTTATACATGTAGTCTCTGTTCAATATTTTATAACGCGTGGTATCACTGCAAAGGCGTGAAATGCAAATGCTATGAAAACACTGAATGAGGAAAGCTCTGGAGATTCAGAGAACACACACACAGAATACATTATTTGGGTACTTCACCATCCCTTTAACATCTTCACCTCTGTCACTGTCACCTCTGAAATGTCACTGTGAGATCTCTAGGCATTAGCACTGCACGTGCTTTTTACTTTCTATCCACTGTGAACACTGCTGCTATTAAATTAGTGTTAATAAAGGCTGTAAAATCAATTTTCTTATAGCAACAATGTCACAGTTCCCTAGTGTGTCAAACATCAGTTTGATATTTGCTTTGTTCTCCTTTAATTCATGATGCTGAATTTTCAAAAACAAGATGACAAGCTTGCAGGAACCAACAGTTCACACTTTAGAAGTCTAGTATAACAATCTACACTTCAGAAGAATAACAAATTACAAAACATGTTACAGCAGTGACAATATTGTTAACCGTATTAAACGCTTATTACTGCTTTAACTCTTCAGTCAATGCAAGAGGCTTTTGTAGATAGACGACATTTGCAAAAATGACTAGATGCTAATGTTTAAACTAACTGGGCTCCACCTCCACTCATGTCAGCTCTGACTAAAAGGCAATCAGTGACTAATCGAGTATTGATCTAGAAAGGAACTAGTCTTCCTTCTCAATCAATGCATGACTAATATTCTCTACTCCACCCCCACCCCAGTGGAGTTTGACTCAGTGACAGACCACATGCTGCCAGAATTCTAATTCACAACCCTCGCAGACGACACGTCCCGTCACTGCCTCAGGGCCACTTGCCTGCACATAGATTATAAAAGGATTGGCCAAGGTCTCAGAGGGAAGTCATTTACTGTTATTTGTTGAACTCCAGCTATTTTCCCATCCTCTTCAGCATTTCAAATCACTTCAGCTGGAAAACCCAGCTCCTTGTTACAGTAAACTACCTCCTGAAGCTGCGGTCTTCCCAAGGATGCAGAGGTCATCTCATTAAACAGGTACCCGCTGAAGGCACTCAACCAGCATTGGGTTTAGCACACCCCCTCTAACTGTATTTTACAGAACTATAAAAATGATAGTACCTATTTATAGTTATGGATTAAGTACAGCATTAGGGAAGCTATTAAAAGTTATGGTATCATACATTTCAACTTAATAGCTCTACATAATATGTACTATACAATATGTAATACGGCTATTTTAATGGCCCTGTTCATTATACAAACAAGGCATGTTATTAACATATATCCCTAATAAAGAAGATATACACAGTTTTTAATATGGAGCTGTCGGTAGATCAAATAATTAGTCCAGAAATCCTAATTCTGCTAAGCAAGATAACCCAGTTTCTCTAGAGAATGTGTGCCAGCTAAGGAAATGTTACCTAGATACTGCTGCATGCAAGAATACTATTACTAACACCCAACGAAACAAATCACATCAATACACCGAACGTGCCTCTCAATAAAACTGCTTTCAATGTTCTTTTTCCATTACATGATTAATAATTCCACATGCCTCACAATATTGTGATATAAAAACACACTGTTAATAATCTGTGGTCCTCACACAAAACATCCATAGTAAGCCAAATGGAGTACAGTACATATTCAAAGCCAGGATGCGGTAAACTACAAGACCAGGACATTACTAAATCATACTTCATTTTGATGTTCAGCTGACGCATTTAAAGCTCACTACATTTTCAACACTGTACTTGCCTTTTAGTGTAACCTGATGACAATCTCTAGCAAAGGAGCATCACCAACAAAACAATGAACAACATCCCTCAAAAACAAATCTTCCTGTTTCAGATACAATACACTGCTTTAAACCTGCCACCCAGGGCCCAAGACAAGTGCTTTGGCCTCGCTCTTTTAGCTTTCCCTTCACAGTCCAAACCAAGCGTACACTTTCGGCTACAGGGTTGAGATACTGTTGTCTTTACTTGAGGCTCCTTGCCTTAGGCTTGATCAACAGAGGCTTTCTCTCATAGGGCATTGGCTTAGCAGGAAGTAGGTCAGCTGTGTCCAGATTGGTTGGAGTGAGATCCTGGTTTCTCCCTTCTCACAATCCTGCTTTACCTTAATCTGACAGAGCATGATATGGCCCCCACCCCCCTTAACTGGATACTAAGCAGGCAAAGGAGTTTCAAGATGTTAAAACAAGCATTCTTGAGAGGGGTGTGGCAAACTGAGAACACATTCCAGGATGTATATTTCTACACACACAATTCCAGAGCACTACAGTATTGTGTGTGCTATACAATACCTTACAATATATAAATACATTCCACAACGTATACAGTATTTCCTGATAAATACATATGTTAAGCAGAATTTCTTGTGCATATTGTCTGCAGGCGATATTAAAAACAGCAGCTGCTGTACAATATGTATGGTTGAGTATGGTTCAGTATGGGAGTTGGGACTGGGGCAAGGAAACCCAAGTAAAAGACAATCACATCTCAATCTTTAGTAGCAGAAGGCGTACAACTGGTTTGAGCTGTGAGGGAAAGCTAATGGAGCCGTGCTAGCGCACTGGTCTTGTACAGGGTTAGGACTGGGCAGAGGGTTGAGACTTTTCAGATACCGGAAATAAATGATTGCTTCTATGGCTAGCACTGGAAAGCACATTCGTGCCTAAAGGCTGCACCTGTTTGTAGCAAATCAAACCCGGCCATACAGGCAAATACAAAAGACTGACTTAAACAAAGCTACCATGTTTTCAAGAGCCTCCCAAATGGCACAAGGGAACAATACATTCACACATATAACACAAATGGCCTAATTACAAAACTGAAGCACACATAGTTAAACACGTCCCTTGCATCTAAACAAGTAATTCTGCCTAGCTAACCTCACTGCTGTTTAACATCCTCACAAATACGCTATTAAACTGATATGCAAATCCGCTCATTATAATAGCTTTTGGTAGATATTTTCAGCTAATAAAACCAGATTTTACTAGTGTATAATCTGAATGGGCAAATCTTTTGTTACAATTTCTGGAGTGTGCCAAGGACAAACAACTGAGATTTCAATATGAAAACAGTAATTACATTTGCATTGTAATTGTTGCAACAAAGAAATGGACATTACAGTAGGTCCACTTGAATTTCAAATTGGATATTCATAACAGAGCCAATGCATCCAACCCACAACTGGTTAACTCATAATGTTTGTCTTGCAGAACAGGGTTTTACAAACAAAAGAAACAATACAATAAAATTAAAGGGTTTTACGAAGAGGCAAGCAATTCATTCAACATCCCCACACCGAACATTGTGGGAGGGAGGAGATATTGTGTATTTTCAGTTTTTGAGGCAATTATCTTTCTGCATAACGACTCCTATAGTGTAAAGTGTAGCCTAGCAACATGTCACATTCTCTATACTGTAGTGTATCAAAAAAAAAAAAAACTGTAGTTTTGTTTCACAGGAGCAAATGTTTGTCTTTTATTCACGAAAAACATGATGTGTAGAGGCTCTTAACAACACTAAGACTTCACATGAAGTGGTGGATTCAGGAGTGTTTTCCAAGGGGATGTTATTTTCTGTGGCCATAGGTTCTGTCCATGTCCTCTGACGCCTGGGTGTTTGGATGAACACTGCCATAGAACATGAAACAAAACACACAGTTCACAAAGTGGTACTGTATTAATAATGAGATCTAGTTTTGTTCGAGAAGGCAGTGTTGTAGATCTTAACAGCATCAAGACCCTCCAGTCTGAGGCCCATGCCTGTGTTAGCTGGTAATGCTTTTTTTGTCTGGTTTATGCCTTAAAGTCACAGCTATTTTTTTTTTTTTTAGATAAGAAAATACTGTACATCTTGTTTTCCAATCCCTTAAATTAGACATTTATTTGACAGAATTTTCATTTTTTTGCAGCACAGCATTATAGTCCTTTACGAAGGGAATTAATGTTGGTTTATACGCTTTTGAAAGGGCACTAGGCCTGTTGTCCAAGTAGAAGTCCGTCTCAGAAGTCCAAGCCAGAGTTATTGTATAATAAACTTACATGTTACTTCCTTGCCCAGTTCAACTGTATGTTTTATTTTATTGTACTGCACAGTATGTCTTTGTACATTGCTTTTGATATAAAAGGAACAGTGATCAAAGTCTGTTTTGATTAATAAAATGTATCTATTCCCAACTCAGATTACACAGCACACCAATGATTTTTAAGGGTGGTTTGACCCGTCACTAGCACACTACCCTGTCATTTTTCAGTAGTTTCCTAGACATAACATTTTCACTTTGACTTCTATTTATCCTACCACCAGATTAGATTAGGTTCAGCTTCCTTCTCAGCGTGTATTAAGATCCTGCCTTAATTTCTATGTGCACCCAGTATAGTGCAAAGACAAAGTGGTTCCTGATAACTGTTGCACAGGAAGGGAATCTATTCTGTGGTGGCAGCATAACGAAGCCTGAACAGTTTCCATTTTGAAAACATCTTTCCAGGGAACAATGAATGCCACAGTGCAAGGACTGTTAAACACATTCTTACTCACAGACTAGGACTCTTGACTGTTGGTGGCTTGTTCTATAGAACGCAATGTCTTTGTTAACAGCTCCTAGGTTTGAACACCCCAAAACAGCACTCTTAAAACAGTAATCCACTTCCTATAACACAGTCTAGTGTCTCCTGTCATGCTACAGTAACCCCTTCTCATGGTACACAATTCAACCAGGCAACACCACAGCGGACGGGCCTTCCCTGGAAATGCTGTGAACTTCGTACCCTTCCTGGTAACCAATGCCAATCCCAGATATCGGGCGTCACCTGCAATCTCTTCTAATGGACACGCACCCAGTCACACTGCTGCCTATGTGCTCTAAAGACTGTCTTGTAAGTAGGTAAGTAAGTAAGTACTGTAAGGACAACCATAAAACACTGATTGCAGCATTCGCAAAGCTTTTAGTTTTACTTCTTTAAAAATCAAAATATTCGAATAATCTTTATATATATTCTATATATATATATTATATATATATTGATGCCGTATGGGAAAGACGTATTTGCACGTAATTTCCTGGCACATCACCCTTTATGATTAAATCTAGGCCAGACAGAATGGTTGACAATGTTAAGCGCAGTAAAAAGCGAACGAGTGTGCCTAGACTGCCCTAGAACTACAATGAAAACAGCAAATTTGGTTTAATGTCCTCTGCATATAGCAGTTATTATAGTACTTGAGATTAAATTCATCCTTTGCTCTCCAGCGCCGTCCAGTGGTAGATAAAAGGAAGCCGCATACTGGATTTTTAACTGAGCAGATTACATCAAGCAATAATGTTTCCTTCACAAGAGATGTGTCGTTATCAACTCTGGTCATCTTTGTGATGCACACTTGGACAGTAATGTAGAGTAATGTGTGCCCAGACCTCAGAGTTAAACAGGGCGCTGATGTTCCTTACCTATGCTGTAGCTGACCCCCGGGCTCAGTGCGCTGGGCTGTAGCAGCTCTTTAGTCTGGATAGGATGCCCTTCTTTCCCCTGGCGTTGGCTCATCTTTCCAGGAGTCACAGGCTGAGCTTCATCACTGGTCATTAAGGCAGCTGGAAAACAAGAGGTCATGTGATTACAGACAATTCCCACAGGAAGCTGCAGCTCCGCTTAGGACAGGGCAAATATCAATGAGCATGTAACAGCAAAAAAACGATATTAAACAGCTCCCTTTAGGAAGAATTAAAAAAAAAAACAGGCACACCCACTGCCAATTCACAGAGCCTGATACCACCAGCTTGAACTGAAGAACTGTGAGCGTTCCGACTGTCAGTTCCACAAAATAGCAGACCCTGTGCTACGCAGCTGTGAATGGGTGCTGCTTCTTTCCATACCAGGGTGGTGGTAACATTATTATTACAAAATGCATACATTCCTTGCACTCTTAATCATTAGCCAGCAGAGATTTGTGTAATTGTGATAAGGCGGCACTTAGAGGTTCTTTAGGGACTCCTGAGATGAGGAGCTTTATGACATTAAATCTAAGCCTGTAAAGTCTACGGTGCATATCCCAGCCAGGGATAGAAACAAAAATGGAATAAGAATCACAGACTAGCTTTTTAAAAACTGGTTCTCAAAATGGTACCATGCAAAACTAGAACAGCAAGCATGACCTATAATGACTGACCAATGCAATTCAGAAAATGTAAGTATAATGAGAAAATCCCCTAGTCAGCAATGTGCAGTATGCAGATGTACGTGGTTCACATGACCTACATACAGTAAGCCATGTGAGAATTGAGTGCAACTTGAACAAAAAGGACAAGCATCTCAATGACTTCATAAGGGAGATGTGTCCATTAAGACAGTCTTCCGTGAGTTTGTGGAGAGGCAACATTCACAGAAATCTACCACCTGAAAGCATAAGGCTTTCCAGTCGTGACAGATCAAGCCTGCAGATATGTGTAACATGGGACAAGAACAAAAACATACAACAGTTGCGACGCATTGTGGGCTACTTAAAACACTGTCGAGTTTTTCAGACAGTGAGTGTATAGTCACAGCTTCTTCACTGCTAATTGAGGCAGCTGTGCTTATTGACAATTACCATAACCTTCTCACAACAGAGCAAATGTAAATGTGTATTTACTGCATCATTCCCCTGCTGACAAACACAGACTGCTGCATCCAGAACACCACCTGCTCTACGCAGAGACATGGCCAACTGCCATCTGCTGGTGAGAGAGAGCCACTTGCTGCCTTTCATAGGACATATATTTTTTATATTATTTCCTGGATCATTTCTTTTTGAGATGTGTTAGTTTACTTACACAATGGTGTTATCACTGGTCTGATTGAGATTTTGGTTTGTTTTGTCTGCTAACTTTAGAAGACAAAGCACAATACACATTACAGGTAGATACTGTGCAGTATCAGTTGCAGGTGCTGGTCAATGTCTCTTTAAAGCAGGGCTAAATCCACAGAAATTAGGTTAATGTACCAAAACAAGCTGCAAGCAACCATACTTAGCCGCTGATCTCCGCAAACAAAGCCCGATAATTGTTGTGTGTATCACCGTAATGCTTAGTTACCAGCAGCTATCTCATAACTCTGCATTTCTTTTATCTCAACAGGCTGTTCACAGGCCCCAGGCTCGCCATTTTCATTAACTGGGTGATGAAAAACAGAAGTGGGCACAAGAGAATCTCAATGACAACAGGGAGCCAGCTAAACCAGCCTGAGCTAGACCCTGGTCTATGAATGGAGGAAGAACAGACAGTGCTGTAAACTAGTCTCTAATGGGATGGGTAGTTTATAGAACTACATTCAGTTCTGTACAAAATGTGGGTAGCAGTATACATTATGGCTCAAAAAATAGTTATGCAATTATGATTAATAAAACATATTCCATCTTTAGCCTCATCATTGAAGAGGACATGAACAGTCAGTGCTTTCCATATTTTGGGCCATATTCAAAACTGCATATTTTATCAGATCAAATGTTTGTGTGTATTGATTTGCAGAGTTGGGGGTGAGATGTTAGTAACGTAACGTGCTACTGTAATAATATTACATTTCTTAATAGCGAGTTAATATAACGTGGTAGAGTTTTAATTTGAGTAATATTATAGTTACTTTCCATTAAAAAAATAAAAATTAACTAATATGTAACACTAATATTATCACTTTTTTTTTGTTTTTTTTTTTTTTTTTTTTTTTTTTTTTTTTTTTTTTTTTTTTTTTTTTTTTTTTTTTTTACTTTTTTTTTCTCAGGATCGAATAACGACTAATGCATTACTTTTTATCAGTAATGGCCTCAATAATGTTGATTTGTTTTTCCTGTGAAGTCAGTCAGTCACACACGCACCCCCCCCCCCCCCCCCCAAAAAAAGGTCGTCAAATATAGCTCATAGCTAAACCACAGGCTAACCAGGACTACTGTGACTATGGTCCGATGTATTTTTTTTTTGTGTGACAACGGTTCTCGCTCTGAAGGTCCTTATCAACACTTATTTTTAGACTGTAAAGAGTTCTCAGGGTCCTCGGTTTTTCTTGGTCTATTAATTTATTTATTTAGAGCATTTGCAACACTGACCTGAAATGAGGTGCAATAATAATAGTCAGCCCAAGAGAACTAGGTCTTTATCTCGTTTTCTAATATTTTGTACAGCAGCTATAACAAATAGATCCAGTTAAATAGCACCATTAAATCTGTAGCAATTTCACCAAGGTTTTTAAAAAAATGATTCTCTAATTGGCAGAAAAACATTCATAAAGTAACAGACAAACTAACATTAATAAACTACAGTGGCTCTCAAAAGTATTCACCCCCCCTTGGACTTCCAGATTTTATTGTGTTACAACATGGAATGAAATTGGATTTAATTAGGAGTTTTGCCACTGATCAACACAAAAAAAGTCAATAATGTCAAAGTGAAAAATAAAATCTACAAATTGTTTTAAATTAATTACAAATATAAAACAGAAAATAATTGACTGCATATTCACCCCCTTTGCTATGAAACACCTAAATAAGCTCTGGTGCAAGTCACATAATTAGCTGAATGGAGTCCACCAGTGTGCAATTAAGTTGTTTCACATCATTTCAGGTTAAATACACCTGTCTCTGGGAGGTCCCACAGTTGGTTAGTACATTTCCTAGCAAAAACTACATCATAAAGACGAAGGAACATTCAAAGCAAATCCGGAATAAGGTTCTTCAAAAGCACCAATCAGGGGTAGGATAAAAGAACATTTCTAAGGCATTGAATATACAGCAGAGCACAGTAAAGTCCATTATTAGAAATTGACAGAATATGGCACTGTGAATCGTCTAGAACAGGCCATCCTCAAAAACTGAGTATCTGGGCGAGAAGGGCACTAATCAGGGAGGCCACCAAGAGGTCTATGGCAACTCTAAAGGAGTTACAGTCTTCCACGCCTGAGCTGGGAAACACAGTGCATATGGCAACAATAGCCTGGATGCTTCATAAAACTGGTCTTTATAGGAGAGTGGCAAAAAGAAAGACATTTTTGAAAAAAACTCACATCAAATCTTGGCTAGTTTGCCAGAAGGCATGTGGGAGACTATGAGACCAAGTGAAAGAAGATTCTATGTTCTGATGAGACCAAAATAGAGCTTTTTGGCCTCAACGCTAAGCACTATGTTTGGTGTAAGCCTAACACCGCACATCATCCTGAGAACAACATCCCTACCGTGAAGCATGGTGGTGGCAGCATCATGCTATGGGGATGCTTCTCTGTGTCAGGGCCTGGAAAGCTTGTGAAGATAGAGGGCAAAATAGATGCAGCAAAGTACAGAGAAATCCTGGAGGAAAACCTGCTGAAGTCTGCAAGAGACCTGGGACTTGGGAGAAGATTCATCTTCCAGCAGGACAATGACCCCAAACATATAGCCAAAGCCACACTGGAGTGGCTTAAAAAGAAAAAGGTCAATGTCCTGGAGTGGACATTGCCCGGACCTCAATCTAACTGAGAATATGTGGAGAGAGTTGAAAATTGCTGTTCACCAAAGGTCCCCATCAACTTGACGGAGCTTGAGCAATTTTGCAAAGAACAATGGGCAAAAATTTCAGTGTCCAGATGTGCAAAGCTGGTACAGACTTATCCAAATAGACTCATGGCTGTAATTGCTGCCAAAGGTGCCTCTACCAAATATTGACTCAAGGGGGTGAATACTTATGCAATCAATTATTTTCTGTTTTGTATTTGTAATTAATTTAGAACAATTTCTAGATTTTATTTTTCACTTTGACATTATGGACTTTCTTTGTGTTGATCGGTGGCAAAAACTCCTAATTAAATCCATTTTGATTCCATGTTGTAACACAATAAAATGTGGAAAAGTCAAAGGGGGGTGAATACTTTTGAGAGCCACTGTAAATGTCAAAATAAATTAACACAGCACCCCTACACACGTTAAATGCAGGAGCAGCAGCTCTAGATTCATTATGAGTACCTGTACAGGAGCAATACTCAAGACATGCACGATATTATTTAACAGAATGGTGAATCAGCTCACCAGAATGGGAAACACCTAATTTGCTCGGCAACGTCTGTTTAGATTCAGGATTTTTTCAGGAGCTCGAACAATTTCCAACTTTCTGTAGCAAGAGAACAGCAGCGTGTTTCGTAGTTTGTCGACATGCCATTTCATAGCGATGAGGTGCACTCGCAGAAATCAGAATACAAAATGAGGCAAAGAAATGACGGTGGTTCTGGAAAGACTTAATAAACCAATCCAGTGTGCCTCAAGACACTCTCGCGATGACAAGTCACATTTGAAAAATCAGTTTCACTACAAGGGTGTTCTCTTAGGCAAAGTGTTCTCTCAGGAGGAGTTCCTATAAGCAGAGACCACTACCTTATTTTGACCTGTTCTTATATATACATTTTACTTTTTCTCTATTTTCACAACTCCAACTTTGAAGTTCTTAGTTTTCTCTCTCAATTCACCCCGTGTTACAGATAGGCTTCACCTGATCCTGCAAAGCTTTTGTATTTTATTAAAGCCTTTGTTGATACACTTGTACAATAAAAGCATTAGTTTGGTTGAGAAAGCAGAGCCGCAACAAAACAAGCATACTGTTTCAAGCTAACACTAAACGAAAAGCGAAGGAAAAAGGTTGGTGTGATGTGACAATGAGGTGTTGCAGGGTTAGGCTACTGTACATGCTTCTGACTGGATACACTTTTAAATAAAAATATATAAATTCAAACCAATGTGTCTCAAACATGCCAACCAGCATTCATTGTAAAAAAACAAAAAAATAAATAAAACCTGGAAAGTACAGCACAAAAACAACATGTTAATTGATAGAAACTGCCAATGATGTAATTGTTCCATGTGACCTAACGCAATAGTATCGTACCAGGATGCAGCACCTAGTGTTGAACCTGAAATATCAGCATGGACGAATTTCAACCTGAGCTTGTTCAAACCCAGAGAAGAACCTGTGTGTGGAGCTTCTTTTAGAACTGAGCTCAGCACGCCTCTGCTGAAAGATGACCACAGCTGAAGGGATCAATGCAGAGAGGTGGACACCAGTGACTCATTGAACAGGAGAGGAGCGATGCACAAGCAATCTCTACAAGGTAGAAACAGAATACATTCAGATCATGCACTGTGCACAGAACAGAGATGCAAGGGAGGGATTTCCCACACTATTAATACTGGATGGCAAAGCTGGTACAGACCACTAGTTACAGAGCAGGTTAACAAAGGTCAGTCTTTGACCTTTAGTGAAATGTTTTGCTCGCTTTCTATTTTCTTTGCTGTTTAATGCTAAAGGGAAGGTCAGTCACTTACTTGATGTTGCAAGGTGGTCTTTGATCTCTCCATGTTGCTGTTTGTGTTTTTGGGGAGGGGGGGTAAATGCAAAGCAGATGCAGGTCCAGCCCGGGTTAGAGATATAGATTGAGCAGCAGCAGGAGCAGGAGCAGAGGAAACAGGAGGGAGAGAGAACAATACAATGCAATATGTTAGTAAAGTACATGAACGGTACCAGGCAAGGTGTGCAAACAAACAACATGGATTCCAGGTCACAGCCAAACGGGTCACATGTTGGCTGTCGTTATGCACTATAATAAACACAGACTGGGATTTTAAAAGACAAGGAAAGAAGCAAAAACTATGTTTTATTGAGTTCTGCCACACCTGTCTGAGCAATGTTTTGCACTGCAAACATTACACAGTACAAAATCTGCCATGCAAGAACCACCATGGTAATGTTAAAGCACTGCCAAACACTGTTGCTTTCATAATAAACTCATTTTCAATTTGCAGTCCTGATGTGTTTCACAAATTCACTTTAAGACAGTGATCTTCTAATTTTTAATTTTTTTTTTACTTAAAAAGATTCAAGAACTTAAAAACCGCTCATTTTATGCCATTTCGAAAAGCCGAACAGGAAAGTTCTCTACATACGGTACACGAAACTCTCACACCCTGCTCAGACTTATTCTTGAAAACCAGGCACAATGAACATGGGAAAAGGGGATTTTATGACAATACAAATTCATACAATATCTGAGTTTACCCTAGAGCCTCATGAGTGTAAATGGTTCTGAATGTGTACTTTGACATGTTGGAGCAGCACCAGACAGAGCCGTTGTGCTGTGGACTGTTTGGACTGCTGTTGCTGCTCATGATTGTCCAGCACAAGTAACCAGTGCCATCAATCCACTGAAGTCCAGAGAAAACAGCAGAACAGAGACAACAGTCATGAGCTGCAGAACCTCCAAATACAATAAACATGCATCCATCGAAAACAGCAACCCTAAATATTGAGTTTATTATACCAAACATGTGGAAATGCGTTATCTGTGGAAAAATACCGTTTCAACAGCAATCATGACACATTTAGTCACTGCAGCTCTGGCTCCATGTTAAAAATAAGCTGCTTTGTGCAGCAGACAAACCGCTAAACAGTATATGCACTAAAATAAAAAACAGCATTTGTTCACATTTGCTTTAAAATCCAACTGTTTATGTGCTACGCTACTGTATACATTACTTCTGTTCAAGAGAAACAACACAGAATGGAAACCTAGCTCCTGATTACGACTCATTTTAAAAGGCAGTAGGTGCAGAACAAGCATCAAATTAACCTGAATACTTACATAAACGGAGCCAGGCATAGTTAAAGGCATACAAACACACCGTCATGCCTGTTGAACTGTCTTCCTTGCTGTCTCATCTCACCAGCAGCACAGAATGCTTTTGTTTACTAAACATTTCTCCTTGCTGCAGTTGTGTTCCAGCCCACAGGCTTGGAAAGGCATGCTCCCAGTATCCAGGTCAGTCGTATCTACAGCTCAGTTGCCAAGCTGCCACCCATCTAGCTTCATACATCAAAAGAAGCACTCTGTCATCCTGCAGTGCTGTGTGTGATGGTGTGTTCAGAGCGATGCAACCTTTCAGTGGTAGCCTGCTGAACAGAAAGTTCTGGAACTCGACTGAAGAGATGTCACAGTGGCACTGCTGCGAAGTACTCCAGTAAACTGTGCTGGTTATTAACAAACACTGCTGCGAAGTACTCCAGTAAACTGTGCTGGTTATTAACAAACACTGCTGCGAAGTACTCCAGTAAACTGTGCTGGTTATTAACAAACACTGCTGCGAAGTACTCCAGTAAACTGTGCTGGTTATTAACAAACACTGCTGCGAAGTACTCCAGTAAACTGTGCTGGTTATTAACAAACACTGCTGCAAAGTACTCCAGTAAACTGTGCTGGTTATTAACAAACACTGCTGCGAAGTACTCCAGTAAACTGTGCTGGTTATTAACAAACACTGCTGCGAAGTACTCCAGTAAACTGTGCTGGTTATTAACAAACACTGCTGCGAAGTACTCCAGTAAACTGTGCTGGTTATTAACAAACACTGCTGCGAAGTACTCCAGTAAACTGTGCTGGTTATTAACAAACACTGCTGCAAAGTACTCCAGTAAACTGTGCTGGTTATTAACAAACACTGCTGCAAAGTACTCCAGTAAACTGTGCTGGTTATTAACAAACACTGCTGCGAAGTACTCCAGTAAACTGTGCTGGTTATTAACAAACACTGCTGCGAAGTACTCCAGTAAACTGTGCTGGTTATTAACAAACCCATATGCTTACAGTACAAGAACGCAATGTGTCTCTCAAGATCTACTGCTAGGAAAGGGGGCGCTCACCAGAGAGTCTCATTTGTATTAGTTTTACATCATATACTGTGCATACTGCACTGCACACTAGATATGCCAGTACCTGTTTAGCACATTTCACTCTTTTTTTTTTCTAAAAGACTAAAATCTGTCCCAGCTACTCTAATGTTGCTTTCCCTTTTTTGTTTTGTTAGCTTGCTTTCCATATATCTTTAGTTACATACAGTAACTTATATTTTTCTGGCTAATAAAATTAATCTGGCTTTGGTTTCTGTATATATTGTTTTATAAACTTTTATGTAATTCAAGTTTGAAAGCTTAAAAAAAAAATCTATCCCAGCTATGCGAGCAAATGCAGTAATATTAAGAATAAAGACAAATTGAAAACGAAATAAAACACACACACACACACAAATACTGTTTGTGATATGACCAGATAACTTTGCACTACTTGTGAGGTTTACAAGTGCATAAAAGCACCCAAACATTATTGGGCAATAATAGCACTCAAATGACGACACTGTCTGCATTCCCTTTTCAAAATAAAGGAACATGCCACTGCAAATGACTGACAGCAACAAAAAAAAAAAAAAAAAAAAAAATTAACAAACCAACACTTAAAAACTAACCGTACTGTGCATGCAAATTGAAATCCACAGATCTGTATTAACTGGCATGCAAATTAAAATCTACAGCACTGTATTAACTGGTGTGCAAATTGAAATCTACAGCACTGTATTAACTGGTAGAGTCAGATTGCCCTGCCAATTCTCACACTGGCCAACTGAGAAAAAAAATGCTCTCTTCTCACGGCTTGATAGTGCTGTTAGGTTAATTGATATGCCTGTACTGAACCACTCATTCTGGCAGGCAAGAAGAACACATGAAAAATAGCCTATTAACCCAGTATTAGCAGCTCTGGAGATCCCTCTCGCTGGGTCATAGAACAATATTCTCATTTCCTCCCCGTGTAAATAACTACATTCAGAGCAAGTTTTTATCAATCCATTTCCACTGAGGAAGTACTAAATATTATTCAGTTACCTAAAATGCATTTACCTTAAAACCTCACAACTCTGATTTAGTGATTGCACTTGCCTATTGAGAAAATGGTTGAAACAACTCAATGCACAAACACACAATTAAACTACCAACTATAAAAGCAGTGAAGAGTTTTTGAAAGCTCAATGCAACACTTCAGAATGCTTAAGATGCTCACAAATTAGAACACAGTATAAATCACACAAAGTACAGAGCACTCCTAAAAGCTGCACAGGCTACTGCTGTCTAACACACTTACCTGCAGTCGAGTTATTCACAGAAACATGTACAGGCAATGCAATGCAGCTAGGATCCTAAACTCCCCTGCTGTGGGCTACCTTTTGTTAGGTTTTCTTTCACGGGATCTTTAGACAAGCTTAATATCAGAAGTAGAAGCTATTCTATAAAGTCCTGGCTTTCTAATCTTCTTACTCGCAGCAGCTTTCTGGCTTTTCCCCTTTCATCATGCACATTAAAGGAATGTCAACAACGCCGAACAATTACAAAAAACCCAATCTTAAACCTTTCCCTCACCACTCAGGCACAGAGATAAAGTAAGAGATTACTAGCAGTACTTCAGGGCAAAACACAGAATAACCAAACAGGGCACCCAGGAGAGCTTTAAATAAGATCACAGCAGGCTGCTAAATTATTAGTACACAGTGGAATAGTGTGGATAGTGTGGAATAGTGGAATTTTCTAAATGTAACCACGTCTCTATTTCTTCCTAGGAACAGTGCAATATAAAGCCAATGAATGGCAAGCGCAGACATACAGACACAAACACAGAGCACTGTATTTATGTATGACAGACTTCCTCACAAGAAGCCTCTTACGGGTAAAATAACCGTTATAGATTATCTACATATTATGGTATGCCTCGAAATGGCTACTAATAATAGTGCTGGGACGAACACAGGATTTTCCTGTTCGGATATTCACTCAATTTAAATACTCATTTGAATATTCATTTGTTTTTCAAAAAGTAGTAAACGCCATTATATTGCTCTGAATTCAGGCAGAGACAGCATAGCAGCAGGAGCAGGAGGCGTGGCTATGGCCCCTGTGTGTATGCGCGTGTGTGTCTTTAAAATAGAAAAATATCCCAGGAGTAAATAATACATTGTGTAGGACTTATTTTACTAAATAAATACATTTTAAAAAATCAATGTCTAATAACTAGAAAAAATATCGATTGTGTTTTGAGGTCCATATTCATAAAGACATGTAGAAGTAAACACTAAAGATCAGTGAAACTAGTAACATGACTATCACATGCACAGAATAGAATACACAGAATAGCTCACTTCATAATATCATGCCTAAGTCACAAATACAGAGGGATTTAACAAAACAAACAACAAACAGCACGTGGGCCAAAACAAACAAACAAACTAGCACATATTGTGCCGACGGTTCCAGCACAGTAGCGGTTGTTTTCATTTTAACCTTTATTTCTCCTCCCTAGCTCACGTTTGTTACTCCCTGAATACTCTTTACCCGTTGCAGCCAAAGCTGCAGGTTTTTATTGTGGTGAACAACGGATTAATTAGCTATACAATAAATCATAATATTATAATTATAATAATAATAATAATAATGGCACACTTACTATATGTATAGGGGGCAAGCACTTTGCCACAGGGATCCATTCCAGGAAAGTTATGTTATGATGTAATAAGGTTCACGTATTCATGATAAAATTCACATTCTTTGAGAGAACATAGCCTTGACGAAGCTTAATAAACAGACCTACAGTATAAAACACTGGTAGGAGAACAGACAGAACAGCACACAAGGCTATCCATACTCAATATTAAAACATGCGGCTAACCTATTGTAACACACAAAAGCTTCTTTCAATATTGCACACATGCTGCAGCTGCCAATAAACTGAGCTCTGACTGTAACGCTGAACTCCACAAAGAACATGTGCGTTAACAATCCATTGCTGTACTGTATATGAGCAGGCCATTTTTCTACCAGGTACCCTAGCACGGCTCAACCTCCACACCTCACCCTCTCTCAACAAAAACCCCCAAGGATCAGTCTTGGGTCCTCTCCTGTTCTCTCTCTAGACCCGCTCACTGGGCCCCCTCATTGCATCCTATGGTTTTCTCATACCATTTCTATGCTGATGATGCTCAGATCTTCCTCTCCTTCCCCCCTCTGACCCCACCATCCCCTTCCATATCTCTACCTGTCTGCCTGCTATGTCCTCCTGGATGCACTTGCATCACCTCCAACTCAACCTCTCTAACTCTGACCTCCTTTTCCTCCCCTCTTCTGATATCTCCATTCCTCTGGAATCTGCCACACTCTCTCCCTCCTCCTCAGCCATAACCTCGGAGTAACCCTGGACCACTGCCTCTCCTACTCCCAGCACATCTCCACTCTAGCTAGCACCTGCCGTTTCTTCCTGAGCAACATACGAAGAATCCGACCCTTCCTCACCAACTACTCCACGCAGTTCCTCATCCAAGCCCTGGTACTCTCCCGCCTAGAATTCTACAACACCCTCCTGGCAAGCCTCCCTGCGTCCGCCACCCGTCCGCTCCAGCTCATCCAGAACTCTGCTGCTTGCCTGGTGTTCTCTCTGCCTCACTGCTGCCACACTACTCCACTGGCCCCCGATCTCCGCTCATATCCAGTTCAAGACACTTGTACTCGCCTACCGATGTCTTGGCCAGACTGCACCAAGCTACCTGCAGACCCTCATCTCTCCCTGCACCACAATCCAACCTCTCCACTCCGCCTGCACTAGAAGATTGGCTGTACCTCCTATATGTTCCCCTGCCTCCAGAGCTCACTCCTTCTCCAGCCTCGCCCCGCAGTGGTGGAATGACCTTCCTATGGATGTCAGGACTGACCAGTCCCTGACCAGCTTCCAGCGCCTCCTCAAGACACACCACTTCAGACAACACCGTAAAACTCAACTTTTCCCTACTGGACAATATAGCACTCTGCCTTTAATGCACTTTAACTTGCACTTATCAGCTCCCTATTTTACTGTATTTAATCCTGCACTGAACCCAATCTGTATTATCTTGTATTTCACTTGTATTCGTATCTAACCCTGATGTAACTATCTACATTGTTATCTGCTCTTGAACTGCCCCGATATCAAATCGTGTAGTGTTTTTTTTTTTTTTTTTTTTTTTTTGCTCTTCTTAGAACTGAAGTCATTGCATTTTGTATCTTGCTCTTAATTGTACTGTAAGTCTTGATATGTATTTTTTTGTATACAACTGCAAGTCACCGTGGGTAAGGGCGCCTGCTAAGAAATAAATACAAAAATAATAATAATAATTTTGCAGTTTGTTTTAATACATCTTCCTAACTTTGTAAAAGCTCTCAAAATGGCACACAATACAGCCAGAATCCTGTGCTATCATGCTGGTCCGCACCCATTAACAGTCCTCCCTGCTTCCTTTGCTTCTTTCCAGTTTGTGATGCACAATCCTGCTTCCCTGAAGCTCCAGTGTGGGCAGGTGAATGACACACAAGCTCAAGATTCTCAGAAAGGGCCCTCAACCACAGAGAGCTGGGGGGCTCAGACACCAGTAGGCCAGCGTGGAGCAGAGGTCAGGGTGATCTACAGTCTAATTACAGTCTAAGTCTGTAAGAGATTTTAAAACCTTCATTCAATACACTGCAATAAATCACTCTGTACTTTTTGTAGAAAGCTAGGGGAAGTCTATTTGCCAGATATTGATTATTCAGGAGATGGATGACTTAAAGGTCAGTGTTTCTGATGGAAGATGAAAGAGACCGGGCAACAGAAAAGCAGAGTAATATAAGAACATAAGAACATAAGAAAAGAAAGTTTACAAACGAGAGGAGGCCATTCGGCCCATCTTGCTCGTTTGGTTGTTAGTAGCTTATTGATCCCAAAATCTCATCAAGCAGCTTCTCTCCATTTGTGACCCCTGGTCCTTGTTTCTTTTTTCAGGCTGAAAAAGTCCCTTGGGTCGACACTGTCAATACCTTTTAGAATTTTGAATGCTTGAATTAGGTCGCCACGTAGTCTTCTTTGTTCAAGACTGAACAGATTCAATTCTTTTAGCCTGTCTGCATATGACATGCCTTTTAAGCCCGGAATAATTCTGGTCGCTCTTCTTTGCACTCTTTCTAGAGCAGCAATATCTTTTTTATAGCGAGGTGACCAGAACTGCACACAATATTCAAGATGAGGTCTTACAAGTGCATTGTACAGTTTTAACATTACTTCCCTTGATTTAAATTCAACACTTTTCACAATGTATCCGAGTATCTTGTTAGCCTTTTTTATAGCTTCCCCACATTGCCTAGATGAAGACATTTCTGAGTCAACAAAAACTCCTAGGTCTTTTTCATAGATTCCTTCTCCAATTTCAATATCTCCCATATGATATTTATAATGTACATTTTTATTTCCTGCGTGCAGTACCTTACACTTTTCTCTATTAAATGTCATTTGCCATGTGTCTGCCCAGTTCTGAATCTTGTCTAGATCATTTTGAATGACCTTTGCTGCTGCAACAGTGTTTGCCACTCCTCCTACTTTTGTGTCGTCTGCAAATTTAACAAGTTTGCTTACTATACCAGAATCTAAATCATTAATGTAGATTAGGAATAGCAGAGGACCTAATACTGATCCCTGTGGTACACCGCTGGTTACCACACTCCATTCTGAGGTTTTTCCTCTAATCAGTACTTTCTGTTTTCTACATGTTAACCACTCCCTAATCCATGTACATGTGTTTCCTTGAATCCCAACTGCGTTCAGTTTGAGAATTAATCTTTTGTGCGGGACTTTGTCAAAAGCTTTCTGGAAATCTAAATAAACCATATCATATGCTTTGCAATTATCCATTATCGATGTTGCATCCTCAAAAAAATCAAGCAAGTTAGTTAGACACGATCTCCCTTTTCTAAAACCATGTTGACTGTCTCCCAGTACTCTGTTACCATATAGGTAATTTTCCATTTTGGATCTTATTATAGTTTCCATAAGTTTGCATATAATAGAAGTCAGGCTTACTGGTCTGTAGTTACCTGGTTCAGTTTTGTTTCCCTTTTTGTGGATCGGTATTACGTTTGCAATTTTCCAGTCTGTCGGTACCACCCCTGTGTCAAGAGACTGCTGCATGATCTTGGTTAGCGGTTTGTAAATTACTTCTTTCATTTCTTTGAGTACTACTGGGAGGATCTCATCCGGCCCAGGGGATTTGTTTATTTTAAGAGCTCCTAGTCCCTTTAACACTTCTGCCTCAGTTATGCTAAAGTTATTTAAAACTGGATAGGAACTGGATGACATGTGGGGCATGTTGTCAGTATCTTCCTTTGTAAAAACTTGTGAAAAGTAATCATTTAACATATTTGCTATTTTTTTTCTTTCCTCTACGATTTTGCCATTTGTATCTCTTAAACATTTAATCTCCTCTTTGAATGTTCTCTTGCTGTTGTAATATTGGAAAAACATTTTGGAATTGGTTTTAGCTCCCTTAGCAATGTTCATTTCTATTTCTCTCTTGGCCTTTCTAACTTCCTTTTTGACTTGCATTTGCAGTTCTGTGTACTCTTTCTGTGTACTTTCTTTTTGGTCCTTTTTTAATGCTCTGTAAAGTGCCTTTTTTCGCTGAATATTTTTTTTAATTGATCTATTAAACCATTTTGGCAATTTAGTTTTACATTTAGATTTGTCTACTTTAGGGATATAATTGTTTTGCGCCTCTAGTACTACGTTTTTGAAGAACAACCATCCTTCTTCTGTGGGTGTTTTCTCTATTTTACTCCAATCTACTTCTGTTAGTCTCTGTTTCATACCTTCATAGTTTGCTTTTCTAAAATTGTAAACCTTAGCTTTAGTCTTTACTTTTGAGGATTTAAAAAACACTTCAAATGAGACCATGTTGTGGTCTGAGTTTGCCAGTGGTTCTCTGACCTCTGTTTTAGTTATTCTATCTTCGTTATTTGAAAAGACTAAATCAAGGCATGCCTCCCCTCTAGTGGGTGCCTTCACAAATTGTGTTAGGAAGCAGTCATTTGTCATTTCCACCATTTCTATTTCGTCCTTCGCGCTACCCACCGGGTTTTCCCATTTTATTTGGGGGAAGTTGAAATCCCCCATTAGTATGGCTTCTCCTTTGCTACACACATTTCTAATGTCATTGTATAACAGATTATTTTGCTCACCGTCTGAATCTGGCGGTCTATAGCATGCTCCTATTATTATGCCTTTTGAATTTTTGTCTGTTATTCTGACCCATATTGATTCGGTTTTATTTTCTTTGTCCAGGTTTAACACCTGGGCTTCAAGACTGTTTCTTATGTATAGCGCTACCCCTCCTCCTCTTCTGTCCTGCCTGTCTTTCCTATACAGTGTATACCCACAAATATTATATTCGTCCCCATCACTCTCAGACAACCAAGTTTCTGTAACACCTATCACATCATAGTTACCTGTTAGTGCAGTAGCTTCAAGTTCTAGAATTTTGTTTCTGATACTTCTAGCATTTAGATAAACACATTTAATGGTTGTCTTACCTGAGTTGTTGTTCTTGTTTTGATGCGGTCTCCCTTCTGTTTTTTTGTTGATTTCTCCCCCCTTCCTTTCTAGTTTAAATGCTTCTGAACCTGCTCGAGGATCTTTTCTCCAAGTAGACTAGTTCCCTTGTTATTTAAATGCAGTCCATCCCGTCTATACAGATAGTCCTCGTTGTAGAAAGTGGTCCAATGATCAAGATAGGTGAAGCCTTCCCGTGTGCACCACGTCTTCAACCATTGGTTTTGATTTATTATTTCCAGCTGTCCATATGGTCCTTTGCAAGGTGCGGGTAGTATACCAGAAAATACCACAGTTTTGGTTTTCTCTTTTAATTTCCTTCCTAGCTCTCTGAATTTGTTTTGCAGGGATTTTGGTCTGTCTCTTCCAATGTTGTTTGTACCGATGTGGACGACTACTACCGGGTCGTCTCCTGTTCGTTCTAGGAGCCTGTCCACGTTCTTCAGTGATGTGCTTGACCGAGGCTCCCGGAAGGCAGCACACTGTTGTAGTAAGGGGGTCCAAACTGCGAACTGAACTTGCTGTGTTTCTCAATATGGAGTCCCCAACAATCATGACCTCCCTTCTTTTTGCTGTCTGGTCACCACTGTCAATGGGGTCCTGGATGTTGTTCCTTTCATTCTCTTGTTGTTGGTTCTGCTCATCAAAATTCTGAAGTGACTCAAATCTGTTGGTTGTTTTGATTTCTGGTGGTTGTGTTTGACGAAGTTTCTTTTTTTCCCTGCTTCTGCCTACCTGAACCCAGCTGTTCTGACCTTCTATCTCCCTGGTGGCTTTCAGTCTGTTAGGGGTGATGCAGACTTCCATGAATTGTGGGTGTGCCAGTTCCTCAAGATCTTGTTGCTGTCTCACTTCTTCCAGCTCCATTTCTAGCATGCTTACTAGTTTATGCAAATCCTGGATCGCGCGGCACTTTACGCACACTTGGTTTAGCTCCGCTGGGTTTTCTCGGATTTCCCACATCAAGCAGGTGTCACAGATTACTGGCTTGAAGACCATGTTGAGGGTTTTTTTTTTTTTTTTCTGTACTTTTCCACGCCTGTACTTCTCCCACTCGCTGTCGCTTCCACTCGCTGTCGCTGGGAAGACTGCCTCGTTTAACTGCGTTGTTCTGCTGTGCTGTCGGCTCCTCCCCTCGCCCGTGTCTCAAAACGGCGCTGAATTTGAATCAGCTGCTCCGAGTTTCAGCTTGTTTGTTATCAGAAAAACACACGCGGCTGTGTTTCCCCAATGTCCTCTGTTTTCTGATTAAAGCAATTCAAGATGCAATTTCTCCTTTCTGCTTCGAAACTGCTCTGTACTTTTCCACGCTGTACTTCTCCCACTCGCTGTCGCTTCCACTCGCTGTCGCTGGGAAGACTGCCTCGTTTAACTGCGTTGTTCTGCTGTGCTGTCGGCTCCTCCCCTCGCCCGTGTCTCAAAACGGCGCTGAATTTGAATCAGCTGCTCCGAGTTTCAGCTTGTTTGTTATCAGAAAAACACACGCGGCTGTGTTTCCCCAATGTCCTCTGTTTTCTGATTAAAGCAATTCAAGATGCAATTTCTCCTTTCTGCTTCGAAACTGCTCTGTACTTTTCCACGCTGTACTTCTCCCACTCGCTGTCGCTTCCACTCGCTGTCGCTGGGAAGACTGCCTCGTTTAATGGAGCAGAGATTACAAAAACCTGGAGCTTAATCTGCTTCAGCCCCCTGATCCCAAAACAACGCGATCTGACCAAGTCCACATTTCTAAAAATATGTGAACCTGAAAGCAAGCACGACAATACCATACAAAGAAAGACACTGTATTTTGTCAGATGTATTAAATTACAGATAATACATTCTAATCCAGGTTTAAAAAACACAAAGAACAGATTTTTTTTTTTCCAAAAAGCAGAATGCTCCCTAATCAGCAAAAGTAGAGAAACCTGAATAAATGTTGTTTGCTAGCCAAGGACTCTTGTCGCTTATCTAAAGTATCTTAGAGTTTGCTTGCAGTTGTATTAATCTATAACAGCCCCAAGAGTGGAGCTGTAGAATAACTACATTTTCTTTTAACTTTCATTGGCTGAAAACAATTACAATAAATCACAATCATAACCCAATTTACATATAAAATAAATTGATAGCTACAAAACAAATTATTTATTTTTTGCAGTGTAGCATAAACATCAAGAAACTGGAACAACTCAATTTGAATGTTATTTTAAAACTACATTATTGTCAAGAAAAAAATATTATCACCATTTGAATAACTGTGATACAGTAGGTAAGGCTACAGGATTAATTTCCAGGAGAATCTAGGTTTCAAATCCCAGCTCAGGCTCTAACTGACCCCTGGCCCTATCCCATGACCTCCGTGGGATTATGCCAACCTAGCTGGAATAATCCCACAGGAAGCAACAGTAGAGGCTAAAGTACAACTCGCTGAGCCAGTGGTGAGCAAATTATTTCTCGAGTGTTCCACAGTTAACCTCAACATATTCCTTTTTGGGACAGGGTTGAGGTTATTTAAAAAAAAAAAAAAAAAAAAAAACTGTGTCTTTACCTCATTTTTAACCGAAACCACCAGTGTTTACAAAAGCCAAATAAGTTGTGTTGTTCATTGTTTAATACAATAAACAGGGCTCCAATCCTGAAAAAAGTTAGTGATGTGATATGTAAAACATGAATAATTAACCGAAAGCTACAACAAAAAAAAGCAGTCAAACCATTTTTTTCTAGGCCTACAGTTTCATTGTAAATGATCTACTTAATCACTTACTTCAAAGTTTTAACAATGGTTTACTTGCATTTTGAACCTCCTAAACTCTCCTCGTGGGAAGTTTGTGTCCGATATGTGCTGCTGGAGAGCTAACTCAATGGAGACCAAGCTGCACGGACATCAAACCCCAGGGTTATACTCCACGCTGGGGTGCTTTTTAACTTAGAGATCTACCTGCAGCTATGGTTAGCAATAGTGTCTGTCAGTGCTGCTCCCACCTTTAATGTATTCTGAAATCCAGACTGGAAGGGAAAACTTTACGAACTTCACACTCTAGACAGCAGTCACTGCGACGTACACTCCAATACCCTCAAGATCAAAACTGGTCATAACTTAAAACGTACGTGTGAAACAGGTACCGTACTAAAGTACCCAGGGGGGTATGCATCCCTGCTGGCGTACCTCATTACAGTATGAGGTCCATAACACTAAAAACTGACTTCATGAGCAGGCAGCAAAAGCACGACACACAGCAGGTCCCAAGGAATGCAAAATGCAACAGGATTACTGTTTGCTCTTCTACCCAAGGTTACAGTTTATAAAACCATCCTTATTTATGTCTGGTTCATGAGCTATTCACTTGCCTTTTCAAACATTTTGATCGTTCTTGAAATGTTAGACACCTACTGCATCATCCCACATAAATTAGTGTAAAGCATGTTTACAAAAGACTAGAAGGAGAATGCATGCATTCCAAGAATCTTTCTACGAATTGATTACTTAACCTGTCCCAGGTTTATTAGAAACACAGCTGCCATAGCAACCATGACTAATTGATACAGTCTAGAGTACTCCCAATACCCTGCCCTTTTCAATACTGTCTGGGTTGAATGGATTAGAGTTACAATGGTAACACTGCATAGGTAGTCCAAGATTAGTGCTAACCATGGTCTGTAAAACCAGCCCAGCTTTTTAGTTCAAACCTTCTGTGTTAAACATGTTTTGCTTCAATCTTCAGAGAATAAAGCACTGTTTTTTAGTGAAGACAGTGCTCTATACTGTACAGGAGCAGCCCTAGTGCCTGATAGTACAGTAACTCACATTCATTACTGTGACAATAATGTCAGCCATTAATATTAGTATCCAATTTACAGTGCAACAAAACACAACTAGCTACGCATATGCCTCATTAAAATATGAATATTAATTTCTCTGGGGGGCATATTATGCAGAGGTGTAGCAGAAGCTAAAAATGAAGATCTTTTCACACACCAACTGTTAATTTGTGTTATAAATAAACCTCTAATTAGCGCAACCCAGAAAACAAACATGTTCGGATGCTGGGTTATTAAGACTTTTTTTTGGTTCACCATGCGTTTAGGGATTTGCGTACTGATCATTTGTTCTTTTACGGTTTTGAAATTGTATTTCCATACAGAAGTAAAATGGGTAATTACAAACACTCAGAGTATACTTCAGAGTGTGTTTGGTTTCATAGACTCGATACTGGAGATGCAGGAACACAACCACGCCAAGTGTTATTTTGAATAAGGCTCCGGTTGAATGAGGGAAAATATACCTCTCACCAGTGGGTGCTCCTTCGGGAGTGTCTGCTTGAAAACAAACAGTGGAGGCAGGTCTACTTATATAGCAGGTAGCTGTGCTAGTATAGCTGTGCTAGTGTAGTTAGTGAGTCCTAGAAGAATTAATGAACACCTGAGTTGTGTACTCCTTAGCAGTCATTTACACAATGTCTAATATTACAAATCATTGGCTATTTAAAAAGATTCACCTTTATTGTGACTTGGAAGGGGTGGTGCAGTAAATGGTTAATGGATATCCAACAAGTTAGTTTCAAAGTTAAATAACAGAATCTCCTGGCTCAACTGCAAGCCTCCTCGTTTGGACTTGAATCGGTTCACTTAAACCCTGTTAAATGTGACTGATACGCATTAGGTATCTAGTTACCGTGCATGTTTACTGTTCATTCACCACTGCAGTGCTTCACAGCATAACTAAATACTCCTTCCAAAGCCATTCTAACTGCAGCAAATCCCTGAGCACAGAAAACTGGGATAAAAAAAACAAAACCTCTGCTGGAACAGAGAAGGTAGTTTGGTCGAGTGGTTAGAGCAATTTTCTATATCAATCACATCATTTCAATTTTATTTTATTTTATTTAACCTGTACAATATACAAGACCCTTGAGAGACATAAATCTATCTAATTTTCAAAGCAGGACTAAGCTTCCTACCATTTTCACGACTCCTTGTGAAGCTGAGCTTTTAATTTCCAATACATTGTCCTCACTTTGAAATCATCTCTGAAGACACAACATTGGAGAGGAAAGTCTTCTCACTCAAGCTGTTCCACACCTAATATATTCCCCCATGCTTCCCTTTCCAGTTACAAATCAAATTAAAACAGATTCTTCCATTTTATTTATCCCCCACTGTTTTCCAAATATCTAGAGAACTATTTGTCCAATTGTGCCAAAATTTGCTAAGGATCAGCACAAATTCATAATTGTGGGCTATATAAGGCAGCTGTTTGGCTGTCCATCTGACTGTATATCATTTTTTAGTTATCTAGAGATTTGCTTGTCCAAGTGATGAAAGTGGCTACCCTTCTTTAGAGCATATTACTGTGTGTCATAATCTGGGCATGTCTGTCCGCCTCTCCCATTGCCTGCATGTCACTGTAGCAGGGCAGCAGGAGAGCTCTGCACATTATTAAAAAGGGGCAGAGCTCTGCTTGTATATATGTTGTTGTTATTATTATTATTATTATGATGTGCAAATATGACGGCGAGGGCAGTGTTGTTTATTTGTATATAAAAATGTCTGACGGCGTAGCCGTCAGTTTGTTTTGTTATTGTTTTGTTCCTGAAAGAGGCGAGATTAGCCAGTAGTGCAAACTGGTCCAACACAGCACCCTGCAATACAACTTTTAAAGGTTTTCTAAAGCAGGCTGAAACAACACGCATTCAGCTCAAAACACACACAAACAAGAAACTGGGAGAAAAATACAGAAATGCTACAGTACAGTACCTTTAAGTATTCCCAAACACAGAGCAGCCCTCCTGTCCAGCTGACATCCGTGACAAAGCAAAGGGAATTGTGCTGGTTAACCACTCCAGTATGGGACGCATCATCAGGTGACCACACCGCTGGATAAAGCACTATGTTCGAACGAAAAACATTTGAAGCAACCTTCTGTGTCAAATATTAGACAGCTTGTACAATCCCAGCCAGTGCAAAACACAGTGCCTGTATGGTCGACTGCACCACTAACAAGACCAACAGCAGGTTAGTGCTAGACCAGCAGGATCAATTGCAGGTCCTCTTCAACAGATTCAAAACAAAGGAATGAGACAAGAGACACTGTGCAGGCAAGGCAGGCTCAGTCTTGTACCTGGTCCCTAGAGTGATGTCACGACCTGATGCTCTGGCTGAAGGTAGATTTTCTGTTTTAGAGTCCATTGTTCACAGATAATTACATTCTCTCTCTCTCTCTTTTTTTTAAATACCATGACTGTGTCACAATTGCCCTGCCCTCTCCCAGGACTACACCATGGCTAAATGTTTCTGATGAGGGGTATAACTAACCCCAAATGAAACAAAACTAACTAAAACACACAGACTGGTTCTAAAAAAAAAAAAAAAAAAAAAAACTAAAAAAAACAGATACTGCATGCCTCAAGGCCCAGCTCAAAGCTAATCGTACTCAAAACATGGCAAAATGTTTTGATTTACAGCTTTAAAAACGAGGCATTGGACCATCTCCAGAAAAAAAAAAAAGCTTAAAACAGACAAAAAGCTTTCTATACAACAGTTTGGTCGACTATATCATCCTTGTAAAAGTCCTTTTATGAGCTTCAACAAAGACTCCTCCGCTAAAACCGATTTCTAACAGACGAGACACTTATTTCAATTTTTGAACAACATAACTGCAAAGGTGTTTTTTCAGCTCATGATGTCTCACTTCTGAACTGAAGGTAAAAACAAACAAAAAAAGATTTATACTCATTTAGATATTTTATTTTATTCTATTATTTAAACGGTGTAAAGCACCTTGAGATGTGCAGGTCTGCACATAAGGCACTCTATATAAATCAAAGTTGATGTTAACTGAACACATTTTTCTCAACATGGTTCTATTATATAGCACATCTTTTGGGGATAATTGCCCTCAGCTACAAAGGTAATTGATGTGTTAAGGAATAGCAAAGATTCAGAGGTCTATTTGCTTGAGGGTATAGCTGTGTTTTTGCTTCGAAGAAATCGCCAGAAGCAACCTATTTGTGGCTCTTCACGGACTAGCTGCTTTATAGGTTGTCTGCATCTTTGAGTCTCTAGAACATGACAAACATGGTGCTGCTGCTGCTGTCACTAAAGCCACAGTCTGCAAGTGTTTTATTTATTTATTTATTTATTTTGTCAGAATGCGTCTAACAAAATCATAATGCAAAATACACTGAACAGCGTTTACCATGCATCTGAAAATGTTATTTACAAATAACAGAAACAAAAACAAGGAAAAACTTTCCTGCAATCAGGTGACAGAAGTGGGGACACCACTGTTCCTTCAAATGCTGGTTGTGCGACTTCTGAAATCACTTCGGTGTAGGCTACGCTTATCATTCCAGTTGCTGTTCAGACTGTCCTTCAGTTGTTCCCTTTACCGATTCACAATAGAGACCCTATTTGTTTCTCCAGCTTGGGCTTTTTTTTTTTTTTTTCAATGATTTGCAGCACACTGGTCTAAACTGAGTGGAATCCAGACTTGCCTGCTGGAGTTGGCAATAGCTCACTGTCATCTGATGCATGGAGGCAATTCTCCCTTTCCTAAAAATGCACACTGTCGGGAACCCGCAGCTGCAGTTCACGATTCTGATAAGTTGGATGGTTGACTGGTGTAACTTCAGGAACAAGTCTGCTTCCAGCTGAGGAGCAGGAACAACATTTAAATAAATTAATTAATCAATAAATCATCCCATCCTGATACAAAATTAACCGACTGAAGACTTATCAAAAGAAGCATGTGAAAATATTATTAGCATTTGTAACATAAAAAAGCAGATTACCATGACCCTCATGCAGTACTGTAGACCGTATGCACATGTAAAAAGTTTAACATATGAAAAGATTCTTTAGATATACTGTATGTGCAAAGCTCTTAACGTGTGAAATACACAGATAACATTCCTTAAGTCATTTTGTGGAGTCTATGCCGCTTTCTGTTAAGGCTGTTATCTGAGCAAACGCTGGTCTACAGTAGGTACAAGTCCTAAAAAATGTGTAATATCAACATAAAAACGCACCTTCTTTTCAACATTCATGGGAAAAAGCCAACTGTCCAGTACTGTAGTTAGCCAATGTTGCTCACACAGCACTTTCCTCAAACACTTTTAATTGGGTGACAGTGACACAGTAAATGGCTGCTTACCCTCAACGCAGTCTGTGGATGACAGCTCAACAATGCAACCAGCCTGTGTGTGTTCTGACAGCATTGTACTCTAATGCAGAAGAAGATCTAAGGGACAACTCATGTAAATACAAGCTGAAAGGGGAAGAATGGCGCTCTCCAGGTCTGCAGAGAGTGGGACAGACCACAGTCCTATTGAACAGCAGCAGCTCACAGGTGAAAAGCACCACCACCATTTCAATAGTGAAGCATTACTGGAAGAAAGGAGGGAGAAAGAGAAGCATGACAGGAGCGAGTCGCTTAGGGTCACAAGAGAGAAGGGAAAGGAGATGGTAATAAAAAAAGTCATGCTCTCAATGTTACTTAAAACACACGATGGTAAGATGGCCTCAGCACAATTTGTTCTGGGTGTTGAGACAGCAGTTGACAGTGTTCAGAACGATACGCTGCAGCTGTTTCTACTGTGCCGTGTTGTTCTTGAGAAGGAACTCTAGCTGCTCAGTCTTTATATAATATATGCATTCACCTCGGCCTTGGAGCATATTGAGCACACTGCTTTTCAAACGAATCAGCAACCAAGAGGGTGCTTCATTAAATCCTGGGTCTTTTTAAATTTAAAACTGGAATACTTTATGAAGAATAAACCCTAAAGCTACACAAAAAAATATTGCAGACTGCTGGGTGTGCTTGGATTTCAACAATACAAATGTGTCAAATCTACTTGCTAAAGTCAAAATGACATGCTCCAAAATACAGTGCTCCCTTTATATTTGCTATCTGGCGTATATAGTATATAAAAATAAATAAATTAAAATCAGGAAATACATATGGAATTAGTGAAAGGCCTTTTTACAAAAAAAGTATAGTTCACGACAATTGACTGTCAACATGGCCGCACTGTCAATTTGTTATTAACGAGGGAACAATTGTATTTTTATTTATTCATAAAATAAAAATTCAGAAGCTGAATGATAATAGCTACTGGAAAAAAAAGATGAACATATTGTGTTATGTATCGGATGGTCCCTACTTCACTCCAACATTTGTGTTTGCTTATTTATTTATTTATTTTTTTTTAATTACATTTGTTTCCGATGTTATTTATAACTTCCCGATATACCCCAGAGTTGCACTTTCTCCTTTCAAACTCCTGGGGGACGCCAGACACACACACACACACAACACAGTTACATCATTCAAACGAAACAGTGAATAATGGTCCTGCTTTGATTTGCAGTTCTCTTAAGTGCTGTGCTTGAATTTATTGATTTGTTTTAAATTCCACTCATAGGATAAAACACCTTTGTGATCAGCATCTAATTGTCAATATGCTCTTGGGGGGCTGCAGTAATAAACACTCAACAGCTGCATTCATTCCTGTAAAGCAATGCATAATAATAACCCTTGAGAAATTGGTCCACACTTTGGTAGTTAATGAGAGCTAATGCTTGGCTTACCACAGCAGGTAAAGCACAAGTGGCCTCAGCTGTGGGTATATTGTGAGTAAGTCAAGGAACAGTTCAAAAAAAAAAAAATAATAATAATAATGCTGACTTCGACAAGACAATTTGCAGAAACATAATGCATGAAATATTATGCTTGTTTGGTTTGTACATCACATTGTATTAATGCACGTTATTGCCTAACAGGATTCAAAGTCTGGGAAAATTAGACATAAGTATCACCTAGGTCCATGTCCCTGGGACAAAAGACAAAATTACATTATCAAGATCATTTTCAAACACGAATGACTGTATACGATCCTAAAATTACATTATCAAGATCATTTTCAAACACGAATGACTGTATACGATCCTAAAATTACATTATCAAGATCATTTTCAAACACGAATGACCGTATACGATCCTAAAATTACATTATCAAGATCATTTTCAAACACGAATGACCGTATACGATCCTAAAATTACATTATCAAGATCATTTTCAAACACGAATGACTGTATACGATCCTAAAATTACATTATCAAGATCATTTTCAAACACGAATGACTGTATACGATCCTAAAATTACATTATCAAGATCATTTTCAAACACGAATGACCGTGTACGATCCTAAAATTACATTATCAAGATCATTTTCAAACACGAATGACTGTATACGATCCTAAAATTACATTATCAAGATCATTTTCAAACACGAATGACTGTATACGATCCTAAAATTACATTATCAAGATCATTTTCAAACACGAATGACTGTATACGATCCTAAAATTACATTATCAAGATCATTTTCAAACACGAATGACTGTGTACGATCCTAAATGACATTATCAAGATCATTTTCAAACACGAATGACTGTATACGATCCTAAAATTACATTATCAAGATCATTTTCAAACACGAATGACTGTATACGATCCTAAAATTACATTATCAAGATCATTTTCAAACACGAATGACTGTATACGATCCTAAAATTACATTATCAAGATCATTTTCAAACACGAATGACTGTATACGATCCTAAAATTACATTATCAAGATCATTTTCAAACACGAATGACTGTATACGATCCTAAAATTACATTATCAAGATCATTTTCAAACACGAATGACTGTATACGATCCTAAAATTACATTATCAAGATCATTTTCAAACACGAATGACTGTATACGATCCTAAAATTACATTATCAAGATCATTTTCAAACACGAATGACTGTATACGATCCTAAAATTACATTATCAAGATCATTTTCAAACACGAATGACTGTATACGATCCTAAAATTACATTATCAAGATCATTTTCAAACACGAATGACTGTATACGATCCTAAATGACATTATCAAGATCATTTTCAAACACGAATGACTGTATACGATCCTAAAATTACATTATCAAGATCATTTTCAAACACGAATGACTGTATACGATCCTAAAATTACATTATCAAGATCATTTTCAAACACGAATGACTGTATACGAACCTAAAATTACATTATCAAGATCATTTTCAAACACGAATGACTGTATACAATCCTAAATGACATCAAGATAATTTTCAAACACAAATGACTGTATACGATCCTAAACTTAGTAAACACCAAAAAACTATTAAAAAAAAAAAAGACAAACACACATTCATTTTACCTGATGCCTTTCAATACTAAAGAAGCTGTTAGTCTACTTGACTTTCCTACAGCTTCACCTCATCGTACATCATCAATCAAATCTAGTCTAGTACGCTGCCTTTCCTAACAGCCAAAACAATCAACTTACAGTACTGTATATCCTTTAGGATTAACGATAGCAAAGTAAAAAAACATACATACTGCAAATGATATATTATGCCAATTCTCAATGCTCAGTCTACATCAGATGAACAGCAAGCCTCTCGTGTAAAGCTGTGCTCCCCCAGCCCGGTGCTCTCCACATGCTCTGAGGTGCCTCTCAAGCAGAATGTGACCTCTCTGTGGTCAACAAGTGATGAGAAACCTGTCTGAGGAAGCTGACACACACAGGAAGCCCACTGGAGGGTGTGCCTCTCTCTCTCTCTCCATCTCTCTCTCTCGCTTGCTCACCCTCTTTCTCTCACACACCCAGCCTGCCTGGTAACCAGTCTCCTCTCTCTGGCAGCCTGGTGTACTGGCTATTTCTGAACCAAGAGGTGGAATGGGCAGCCTACAGTAATCTCCCCTGTTGTGGTAGAAGACACCAAACAGTAAGTTAGAAACGTATACAGTTATCAGAATACAGCAGGGCTTTTAATGCTCCACCTTCTAATTTCAATTTTAGGTTTTACAGTGCTGTTTCCAGCAGGCAAGAAGAGCCAGTTTCTGAAACTTCTGAGTTACTGCTTGTACTTCCAAGGTCAACTAGAGGTGTTTTAAACTGTTTTGTTTCCTTTACTTAATTAAAATATTGTGCTTTTTTGCTTGATATACAATCATACAGGTGTCTCTTAGGAAATTATTGCAATTAGATGGTTCACCTCAATGTTTCTCCCCCCCACCGAAAGCAAAATATTTTTAAAAATACAATTAATTCTTCCCTTTTAAATGTGAAAAAGCATCTGTTTATGAAACAAAACGGACAATTTACAAAATAACAATTTTAAAATCATATAACAAAGCATGCAAATCCTCTCTTTCCATGCCTAGCTTCTGATAAGCCTTTGTACTGTTTGAAAAACTCCAGTCTCGCTCTGCAGGTATATAAACGGAACACCTTCGCAATGCAGGTGTCTGTGAACTATCATGAGACTATCAAATCAGCAGGGGGTGAAAGTCAGAAAGACTGTGCAAGACTTCATGAAGTAATAACTGGGTTTTAAATGGAAAGAACAACTTGTACAAGAAAGAATCATTACTGGATACAGATGGAACAAATCTACAAAAAGTATCAATCTACCTACACAGAACACCTCACCATAAAAGAATGCAGTAAGATTAATTACAAAAAAAAAGCTGTTACACTGCAACAGCTTTCAAGATTAACTGGTTTTCTTACTCAGTTAATTAAAAATAAGCTGCTGACCACATTAATATAGGACTAGCAATTAGCAGTGGCTTAAACTAAATTAGAGATTTCTATCCTAAGTTGTTGCTTTTTGTGATCAACTGGAACGGTATTGATATAGTAATATTTACAGTGCTTAGACGTTGTATGACCACGGAGGAGCAGCACAGTATTGGTGACTTCACAAGGGCCATGTTACTGGCTGCCTGTGCAATTGGCCCATCCCTTAACCCAGCAGCTACCCTCACCACTGTGTCCAGAACAGGGTCCTTGTTGTTCATGGATTGGCAAGGTTTGCAGAATAGCCACCACTGGAAAGCACAACTCTCATCCATCACGGGTCAAGCCTGTGACATTTGCAATGTATTGTGACAACAGACAGAAACCTTCAACACTAGATAACACTTCACCTGTTTCCACTCCAGAACAGTACAGCGGGAGCTATGTGGTCTTAACCACTATGGAGTTCTACTCTATGGGCCTGTCGGTTTAATAACAGTATTGATAACTATTGACTCATACCCCCCAAAAAGCAAACAAACTACCGACTCCTATAGTATGCCCTGAAGTTTGTTTGGTATTAAAGTGGAGCGCCTTTACTGGATGCGGCACTGGGTCTTGATATTTAATAAACCCTGTTATCTATAGGCTACAAATAGAAAGGTAGTGAGTGTTAAAATATTTCATTTAAGCATGCTATAGTTTTTTGTCTTAAATTACATACAAGTATACCTTCTGTGTACATTTCTTCTTCTAATATTCTTCAACTGATGGAGCGAAACAGTGTGAGTTATTTTTCTTCTCTCCCAGGGGGAGTATGAGCCAGTAGTTATCAATACTATGTTATACACCGACAGGCCCATTGAGTATAAGATCTTTAAATACTAGTGGCGTGCTACTTTAACATTCCTTACAACACGTAGTTTTTCTCATTCAACATACTACAATAAAAAATAAACAAAAATGCCTGAATGGGGTATACATTTTCCTGTGGTTTCTTTGACATACAGAGTTACTAGTGAACTGACCCAATCGGATTACAAAAAAAGGAGACTAGACTAATCTGTCAATCCAATCTCACTGACCTCACCATGCAAGCAGATTAAGGTATGGGGGGAGGGAGGGGGGGGCACAGGAGCAAGGCTCAACACTGATGAACTACAGAACGATAAAACTCATCCATGAAAAATCTACTGAATATCAGGATAAGACCCTGAATGTCAGACGTTGTGCTGTTAATTAATCCTGCTCTGTTCCCTTTCTGTAGGACTGTTTGATCTAAGGTAGAGGAGGCTAGGTTTCAATGTCTACCCAGTTATTGGCTGTGCCAAAGCAGTTACTCCTTTGGTTTAATATACTGGCCCATGCGTCTGTTTAAGTGAATCATGCAATCACAAATAAAAATCGCTCCTATGACTCAGAATGAGTGCCATGTGTGTTACCACATGGTAGTTTGTGACAGTAAAATTCCTAAAAGACCATATCACAGCTTTGTAACTGGATTTCCAAAGTGGTAGTAGCTGACAAAATATTTTCATAAATCTTTGATTCACTATATAGTATGCTTCAAATGTTTAGTTTTGAAAGAAAAACATGCTATAGAAAACATGTAGCTATTTTCATTTTATAACGTGATATCTGGTCTTACACAGGGTAAAAGAACGTTCAAGTTTGCTAGCCCTGCCTTCCCAGATGTCTGTCACTGCTTCACATCCTGCAGGACGCCATCTCACTCCAGGTATATGCTTTTGGGGTTACAGCAGCTGTAAAGCATGTCAGTCATCAGGGGAAGCAGCTGGTTGGTTACTGATAGGAAAGGAGGCCCTGAAGGGGTGGGGACAGGTTCACACTCCTGATGAAATGAAGTACAAGACAACCTGAAAGCAAGGCCTGCTAACAGAGATGTCTTTAACCTGGTGTGTTACCAGATATCATGTAGTCCTTCACCAAGACCACTCCATCAGTCTGTCTACACCTTACCCCAGAGGGATTGGTCTTCAGGGAGGGACTGTGGATAATTTAGTTTAAAAACTTTAAATACAATTTAAATTAGCGTACTACCCTCGTAAAAGTAAATGAAGCACAAAATACAGGTTTCTATTTAAACAGGCAATTGCAGATTACAGAAAGATTTTAAAAGGCTGAACAGAAAAAAAAAAGACTCAAATACTAAAATCCTAAGGCAAACATCAACTTGTACAGTAAAAATAAACTTGTGAAAACCGACTGCTGAAAAACACCAGGTGTAAAAGCATACTGAACATCTACAGCCCACAACACACATCTGAAAACTTGCCTGCACTTCAAACTGAGTTTCCTGTTTTCTGGGAACCGCTGACATCTCCCACTGTGACAGCGACAGATGTCACGGTTTGATTTCCTGGTTTGCACAGTACCACAGTGCCACCTATTGAAATGTACTGCATTGGCAGTACAACGCCAGACCTTTCCCAGTCACCTTCAAAATCAATAGCTGTCTGGAGCACCACATGCAAAAGCACATTAGAGTGCATTACATATCACAGCTAAAAATTTTATTAACCTGGTGAACAAAAACAGCAGAGCTACGGATTATTCCACGGACTCAGAAATGAAATCAGAAACATCTGAAAGGCGGTTTAATGAAAAGTCTGATCACAACTTAGTGTTTCTCCAGGTATATGAAAAAATGTAAGTGTGACACACAGATGAATGGACAGAGAGACAGCCCCCCTCCCATATCACCAGAATCTCTCCAAAACTAAAGCTAATAATGTTAACAGCAAGATTCATAACAACTGGATAAGTGGATCTGTGTAAAGAGTGATGCCCCCCATATTAAATTCCTCCACTACAGCACACAGCAGTAACCGTCTGTCACTCTGGTCAAACCCCCAGAGAAAGAAAACTTATACTCACAATCATCTTGAGCGATGACTACCCATCAAACCGTCAGAAAAAAGATCAAATGGATTATCATTTATTGCTAGATTATGAGACATGGATATTGTAGGCATAAAAATTATAAAAATCAAGCTTCCCCTCAACAATATCATCTCAAACTGTCTTGCACTTAAATTAGAGGAGGCTGATGTGTTATTACACACAGTGGCAGGATAATCAACAGCGCTGCATGTACAGTACTGTAGTTCATACACCCAAGCTATAAACTACATTCCAGTATTCTGTAAACCGTTGCTGGGAGGCTACTGTATGTATGTCTGCTCTATGTAGCATTAAGGATTCAGCCATAGAGATCAAGAGATATTAAACAATGCTGCTGCTGCTTTGTTAATGGGGTTAAGTGCACAGTGGAACATTATGCAATGACTGAAAACACACAACAGGACATTAAACAGGTATGAAATGAAATACTAGCATGTACTCTGGATTTTTATTGTATTTTGCTGCTTATATTTAAAGGTGCAACATGTGACAAAGGCAGCAGTTATCCTCAAAAAAGAAAACAATATTGACTAAATTAGAACTCTCTTCATGGTTTTCATTTCTCACCTTTAAATGAAGAACACATGTGAGAATCTCAAGCCTGCATTGTATCATCAAGTAATTCTCAAGTCCATAGTTTCAGCTTCAAACAGAGAGCAGAGAGAAAGAGTGAGAGAGAGCACATAGTGAGAGACAGCAGAGAGAGAGCAGAGAGTGAGGAGAGGGAGAGACAGCAGAGAGAGAGCAGAGAGTGAGACAGAGTGAGGAGAGGGAGAGACAGCAGAGAGAGAGCAGAGAGTTAGACAGCAGAGAGCAGAGTTAGAGAGCAGAGAGAGAGCAGAGAGAGAGAGCAGAGTTAGAGAGCATAGAGTGAGAGAGAGCAGAGAGTGAGACAGAGTGAGGAGAGGGAGAGACAGCAGAGAGAGAGCAGAGAGTTAGAGAGCAGAGAGCAGAGTTAGAGAGCAGAGAGAGAGCAGAGTTAGAGAGCAGACAGTGAGAGAGAGAGTAAGGAGAGGGAGAGACAGCAGAGGGAGAGCAGAGAGTTAGAGACAGTAAGGAGAGGGAGAGCAGAGAGTTAGAGAGCAGAGAGAGAGAGAGAGAGAAACAGCAGAGAGCAGAGAGAGAGAGAGAGAGAGAGAAACAACAGAGAGCAGAGTCCAAACTCACCAGAGTTCTTTCAGGTTCCCCTTGTGACTCGGCAGCTGGCTCCATGTCCCTCCCTCTTCCTCTCCTTCTTCCTGACCGTTAGCGCTGTTCAGAAACCTGCATGTCTTTCAACACAAACACAATAGCCTGTCACTGACCTAAAAGTAGCAATTGCACCAATCACCGACAGAAAACAAAAAAGCTTGTCATTGCCATTGCAATTTCTATTGGAATTCAACATACATCGGAGTGCAGGACAAAAGACAGGGGAATAAAAAGGGGGCGAGGATGAAAAGAGACTCCTGCTGGAGGAGCTTTCAAGAAAGGTCTCATTTCCTGTTTGAGACGGCAGCACAACAGAAGCCGTCTCATAGCGATAGACCATAGGTCCAAGCTATCTGCAATTCCATTTGCAAAAGGAAATTGGTTTAAATACACAGTCAGCACCTCACTGCGAGTGTCAGGAAATGGCACGGCAGAGTGTGTGCGACCATTCAGTACGGGTCTTGTTCCTGCTTGGTGTATACATCCACTTTCGCTAAATCAGATGCCATTTTACATAATAACTACATTTAATAATGTATTTAAGGACTAAACAGCTTCAAATTAATTAATTGTTTTCTTTAAAGCAACAATGGCAGAAAAAAATATGAAATACAGAATAATATACTGAAGGAGGAGGTAAAAAAGAGGCAAAACAAAGCTGCAAAGAATCACTTTTTTTCCTGTAATTTTGATTACTTTAAGAGGCACTGGTTCTTTTCTTTTATATTCAGCACAGAGACAAAGGCTTAGTAAATGATGTCCAATGTCTGGCATTACAAACAGATGGCTGTTTGGAACAGAAGATATTAAGTACAAAATTTAGAGCTACTATACAATGTACTGCACAAGATTCAAACAAGACCTCAACAAGCTACATTCAAAACACATATGAGGAAATCATTTTCACATGGCATGTTTTTCTTCATATGCCCTCCTTCAATGGAAAAATTCAGGAAACCATAAATGTATAAAGCCTTGAGAGAAGATAAGATTTAAAAACACGAACTGCAGCGGGTTACAGTCCTGTACTGACAAGGTGTCCTGCATTACTGCAAATCAGAAAACTAAACTGAAACTGCATGCAGTAGCACTGCAATAAGGTTGGACGATAATTAAATTTGACATTATTATCAGCTAAAACTTACCACGATCATCTGAAATCAGGTTTTAACAACCCATCAATTGGGATTTGCATTGTTCTTTCTATGTCACGAACTTTTTTTCCAGTCTGCCTTTCACTTCTTTGTATTTATTTATTTATTTAAATTTAGTAATTGCCAATTATTTTTTGTATTTTCCCCCCCAATGTAAAATATCCAATTTTTTTTAGGCTCAGCTCACCACTACCAACCCCGCGGGAGCGGTGAAGACGAACTCACCTGTCCTCCGAAGTGTGTACTGGCCGCCGACCGCTTCTTTTCACACTGCAGGCCCACCATGCAGCCACCTCAGAGCTGCAGCGTCAGAGGATAACGCAGCTCTGGTGGCTTACAGACAAGCCCGCAGGCGCCTGGACATACTACAGGGGTCGCTGGTGCACAGCGAGACGAGGACAACATGGGTGGCGCTCGGCCAATTGCGTGGCGCCCCCTGGGTGCTCCCATCCACGGTCGTCAATGGAATAGCCAGGACTCGATCCAGCGACATCCAGGCTATAGGGCACATCCTGCGCTCCATCGAGCACCTTTACAGGATGCTTCACTCGGGAGCCCCCTTTCTTTTTGGCTTTTTAAAATAAAGCCAAACCTCTTCTTGTTCTTTCCTACAATGGAGTGTATACATTGGTTGTCTTCAGGAAGAGAGGAACAACAATATGGGTAGCAGTGGCATTTGAGAGGACTGTGTGAAAAACGACTATTGAACAGAATATGATTATCACATTATAATATTTTCTGTACAATAAGTAAATTAATATTAAACTAGTCATCAATAATATCACAATAAACAATTATTGGACAACAGAGTTCACAGAAAATGTGATATATGATAAAAAAGGGGTTCACAAATCCAAAACAAGATAAAGACAGAGCTACTTTGGTCTAAATGCTGGAAGACAACGACTAAGACCTCTCACTCTCCGTACACAATGCGCAATGCATTGAGATTTCCCTGCTGCTCAGATTCAGATTCTGTGTGTTAATCGCCCTCAGCTTGTGTAAGCACACCTTCAAAATGTTAATCCTATAGGCCTAACTATTCCCATTGTTTTACTGAAACAATTTCAAATATGCTGTGCCAGATAGGGCAAATTCTTTAATTAAAAATACTGTAAGCTGCACCCAGTATGTGCAGGCGAGTGTGTGTTCCAGAACTCACTGGTCATTTGTAATGGAAAATATGTACATTGAGTAAACAAAACATTCAAATACCAAGATATTGTCATTTTATGTCCATGCTGGAAATAGCACTGAAAGAATCTCTTCTGATCTTTCTTTTTTTCAAGATAGCACATGACTACGAATTGAAAATGCAAACTAATGCTTTAAAGTTAGCTTTTTTAAACAGTATTACTGGATCCCCACTCACAATCTTTTGGTTCTTCCATTTTTACGTTTTAATGCAACACCTTATAAGCTGCTTCATCCTGGACCACTGGAGTGAGGTTTAAAGTGAAGTAATTGGGTACTAGGAAGTAGCAGCAACTATATTGTTGCCTTTGAGACATCTGCATATTCCAAATTGAAAATACAAGCAAAAATAGATATTGAACAGAAGGGGGCAGGTTACAGTGCTAAAAAGGATAATACAAGCTCAATTAAAATGAGATTTAGCACCCTTTTAAATGCATCGCCATTGCTAGATGGCACCGCAGATTAAACCAAATTATAGATACTGTAATGAATGGTGGCTTACAAACTGAGCATGCAGTGCAGTGCAGATGTAGAGAGTCAGGCTCAGTCAGGTGGATGTGCTGTACAGGAATGAGATTTCTGACAGTCTGCATGTTGAGGATTTTGTTTCATTGCCAAACAGGATGGGAAGATAAACGTCAACACAAAACGAACACCTGCACAGCTCTAAGAGCCTCCATTCTGCTTTGGCATGCAGGACAAACTGGCTTCTACTATTCTACTATTATCCTAAAATAGCCTAGGTCACTGCCGAAGCAGGTTTTTCTCCTTTTGCAGTTAGCAAAACAATTGGGCAGCTCTAAGATACGACAATCTTTCTGGTTTAAGTTATAGCCGAAGTCAAGTTAAAGCATTACAGAACACCCCTGTGAACTTTTATTGTATATGAACTTTTGTTCCAGGTGTACTATTATGCATTGTTACAACAAAATGTTTTAAAACACATTTCTTAACCTTTTTCTTCATCCCTGTAACCCTAGTGAACTCTCCCTGGGGAAGGAGGAATCTCCCTATACGAGTCATAGTGTGCTTCTACAGCAAGTAGTCCTTTTCTGAGTCACCACCGTTAACAATTACAATGAGGGGGGATTTAGATCTGCGACCATGTTATAAATGGGCACACAAACTCTGCGACTGCCACCATTGCAGGCAATCTCTCAGCCAGTCTGAGGAGCTCAGTAAGAATGTACCCTCCCTCTATTGGGAAGGCAGTGGTTGTGAGTTTGTGCTGTTGTTTTGATGTTCAGTACCAGCTTTATACTGTACACTGTCACTACATGACTGGAGTTTCCAGTGACACACATACTAAGCTGTTACATAATGGCAGCCTGATTCATGCATTGCATTCACCTGAATCTGAGAATCTTTAATGGTATACTTAGAGGTGTTCTGTATTGAAAGAATGAATGAATGTATGCACCCAAGTAGGTTAGCATGATTTAATGTACAGTTAGTTACGTTATTTTTTCTCATTGTATTTTATATGTGTGCCTGCTATAAAAGCAGCATTAAGTCTCTGATTCAGGTTAGCTTTACACAGCACATTTCTTAATTGTCAGACCCATGAATCATTAAACATATTCGTTACGGATGTACTATAGCATTATTGCCTTTTAAAACCGATCATAATGATAGTATTCTTATTTCTTTAGTTTACACAAAGCACACAGTGTTGTGGTTCAGTGTGGCACATCAACACAGCAAGACAGGTAACCCTGAAATAGCAGCACTGCATTAGCGCAAAGACAGAAGAGATTCCCATTGGTTTTAGGCTAAGCTTGTTTGGATTCAGCGTCACTGCGATTCACCAGAACACAGGTCAGCAAGGGTCACTGGGACAGAAATGAATTCCATCAAGGAAAGGAAGAGGCTGGGAAACCAGGGCATCACCTGAAAAGCAGAACTGACTGTATGACGGCTTACTTGCGTGCATATAATACACAGTAAATTGTGCCTGTATTTAAAATTAGCAAATTTGGCTTTGCAGGTACTGTAATCACATGATTACACCATTAGACTTGCAAGAGTCACAAATAACACATTGCAATAATGTAACATGTTTTCTGACTACTCTGATAAGGTGTACTGCAGCTGTCAAGTTCTAGCTATTTTATTAGCTAGAACCCCTTTTAAGTGCCACTAAACTCTATTTGCAGTAATTTCTCCCTCTGCCACTTTGCAAAGACTATAACCATGGATTAATAACACAGCTGAGTGCACTTAATTCCCCCTTTCCTGTACTGTAAAATATTTTATAGTAAAACCCCCATAAGACACGACAAGCCAAATATTTATTCTCATGACCCAATCTTCAACCTGAAAAATGTTATGACAATGCATTCGACAGTATGTTCCCATAGAGATCTTTCTGACACATTGTACGCATGTCAAGGCTGCTCGGATCTTAAAGACGATCTAGCATGTATTCTTTATATAATAACAGTTCAGCCTGTTGTTTTTCTTCTAGAATTCTGGAAAAGTGTCAGGCATATGAATCTTTATTTAATCTCTATTTAAGACAGAAATAAGACATGTGTTGTGGCCCACGGTGGCAATGTGAAGTTTCTAACAATTTTCATGCATCTACTGTAGTAAACTGCAGCTGAGCTTTAGCAATATATCAATGCCCCCTTTCTAGCATCATTTCAGCGTTCACATTTTCAAGACCGGGCATTGTTTGTTTATAAATAGAAATGCGACTATTTAAATCACATTTAAAATTGCATAGATCAAACATAAATTTTTCCTTTTCTGTAAACATTTAAATAAAAAGTTATCATTCTTGTTATTTAAATAAAAAGTTATCATTACCCTCTTTTTTGATAGGCTAAGCGGACGAAATTCGAGAAATGGTTTATAACGGCTCCAGCATCCACCATTCTGTGAAAACGCAGGACTCAGAACTGAAATGATTCATTCCACTAGAAATTCACTTCCCCACAGCAATAGAGAACCTTAATGGCCACCTTTTGGAAATGCTAATCAACTCTGTATTCCGCTCTTTCATTCTGATCATTAAACTGGAGTACAGACAACATACTGTAGACGTAAGATCATGAAAGGCACATGATACCCTGATGGAATACAGCAACGTTTACGGTTAGCCTTTTCAGTAGGCAATGCCTTTTTTGTATCTTATTTTATTACATGGTAAATGTCTCCATAAAAAACATCCCCACTCTGGTTTTGATACACAATAAAGATTGAAGCCCTCAGTGCGGTACACATCGTCCTGAGTTCTGAAAGCACACACATTTGAACTTGTTTTGTGAAACAACAGTTATTATATACAGTAAATGCTGTCATTAATTGCTTTTTGTAGATTCACGCTTGATGCACTACTTTGTCACAACGCATTCAGGAAATTGCATCATTATAAACTCCTCTCTCCATATAAGGTAATCTATGTCACGCAAAAGTTGCTTGTCCTCAAATGAAGACAATGGCACTTAACGGGTTCATTTTCAGTACAGTAGCCTTTTTACAAAAGTATTATTTTATGGGGCTGAACAGTTTCCATTGAGTAGTATTTTAGTGCTCTTACAAAACAGGCCCGTGTTCGACCGAAAGAGTTTTGCTATGTGCCGAGTTTTTTTTTTCTTCCAGTTGAAGAATTCATCTAAAATTCTGTTTTTCCAGATGGTCAAAGTCCTTAAAAACGCCTATCGCTTCACTTGTTGCTATAATTCATTTTTTTTTTTTTTACTAGCCTTAAGTTTCTCGTTATAAAGCAATGTGCTACACTGCTAACTTACCCTCAAGAACAAATGTCTGAGCCAGAGTAAAATCTTTACAGAAGTTCAGAATCGCATTAAAAAAAGCCACAACCCTGTTAAAGAACAAAATGACTTTGATTGAAGTAGCAGACTACACGCTGCCAGTCCCTCATAATTCAGTTGAAATAACAAGAAGGAGAAAAGCAGTATACCGTAAGAGTTGGGTTTGCCTGTCTGATAAAAGAGAGATGCTAGATAAGTGCTGAACACTGCAAAAACCATTACAATCATGAAATGGCTTTTCCAATAATGATCCCATTTAATCTGGAGATAATACTCCAAATCTAGCAAAGCTGTTTAAGGTCACTTATTTTGTCACAGTACAGTTCAAGCAAAACGTGCTTTTATTTGATTGGGATCAAGCACAGCTGGATTTTATTAGAGCATTTTACAGTACCTGCGAATGCCGCTGGATTGCATCAAGCACTTATTTCTAGGGGTTATCGGCAGGATGATACAATCCAAGGTGATACAGGGCTGAAGTTACGGATCAATGCTTGGTTGTATTTTTTAAAGCAGAGTGCAAAACAACTTATGTGCACTGCAAAGGGGTTTTCAGAACAGAAAATAGGAGGCACTTTTTTACACAGAGAATTGTGAGGGTCTGGAATCAACTCCCCAGTAATGTTGTTGAAGCTGACACCCTGGGATCCTTCAAGAAGCTGCTTGATGAGATTCTGGGATCAATAAGCTACTAACAACCAAACGAGCAAGATGGGCAGAATGGCCTCCTCTCGTTTGTAAACTTTCTTATGTTCTTATGTTCACTGATTTTCTAACGTGTGGTTTTACTAATTTCTGTTTCAACAGTATTTTTGTCATATTTACATTGTACAGCACAGTATTACCACATTTACAGCACATTAGGACTTATTAGGACATTAGTTCTTCCTCATATTGCTGTACTCTACAGGTAGGCCTCGATATGTATGTGAATACCCAAGGTACTTTCAGCAGTGCTTTTACGCATGTGCAGTGAATACATATTTCAAATAAATGTTTTAGCCCTTCATTCTCCATTGACTTCTTGACTGAGGTTTTCATTCTCTGTGAACGCTTGTGAGCATTAGTGCCTCGGCTGTGCAGAGTGATATGGTACAGACTCAGTGCTCTTTACCTGCAAATGAGAAGCATATTCCTTAGGTACATCAGGACAAAAATATAAATAACTATCTTTATTTTTATATAGCGCCTTTCATAGTGCACCACAAACACAAAGCGCTTTACAAGATACGAGACAAGGGTGTGTGAACTATGCATCAGCTGCAGAGTCACTTACAAGAACGAAAGACGGAGCACAAGGAGGTTAAGTGACTTGCTCAGGGTCACAAAATGAGTCAGTGGCCGAGCTGGGATTTGAACCAGGGACCTGCTGGTTACAAGCCTGTTTCTTTAAACACTGGATGACACAGCCTCCTGAGTTATAGGCCCTCTTTTAAGAGACCACCTGTGTTAAGACACCATTATTAGACTGTCCCTTGACTGGTCTCTTAATACAGGTTTGACTGTATAGGTTTTATTTTGAATATAACCTACAATATTCTGTTGTTGTCTCTACTGGACCTGGCAGCTATCAATTCCTTCGTTTTGTACAAGGAATGCACCGGGGAAAATATCAGTAGGAGAGATTTCATCAGAAGCTAGCCACAGCGCTTCGGCAGAAACATTCTAATCAGAAAACTGCAAAGCAGCAGGCTACAGCAGCTCAAACTGGATTCTGCACTGCATTGAGTGACACACATGCAAGATGTTTTAATTAAAAAAACTACTTTTGTTTTTACAGTTGTATACGTACATCTACCTGTTTACACCCATTTACACACTAGTTTCTTTTGAAATGTTTATTTTATTGTAGTTTTCCATTTTTTGAAGTAGTGCTTTATATGTGGCAAGTTGGAAAATAAACCCTCTTATGTTTAATAGTTCATTTAAATACGACTTCTCGGCTGTGCAGATGTTTGATATGATGTGCTTAAATAAAACGTTTCAGTTGTATCGGATAGTTTGTCTTTCATTTTAACAGCTGAACAATCACAACAATTATGTCTCAAAATATCAATTCCAATGCCAGTTCCTTCCAAGAAACTGGAATTTGAATTAAAATTGGGATTTGATTTTAAAAAGCAATCGGAATTAAAAAGCAGGAAATGACCTCAACCCTGGTCCATTCTGGAATTTTAAACTTTAATTTCTGAGTTAGCTATAACACAGTTAATTGGTCCAAATCTTCGGCTTCTGCCACAACACTTCTCAAAGTCGAATTTAATCGACTGGCAGCAGTACTTTTTACAGTTCATTCATATGGGAATACATTCAGTGGAGGGTGATAATGGGGTCATTTTTAACATGGCTTTTGAAAGGGAAGACACTTGCAGTACTTGACAGATAAGAAAATCATAAAATTTACAAACAAAAGGAGGCCATTCGGCCCATCTTTGGTTGTTAGTGGCTTACTGATCCCAGAAACTCATTGAAGGATCCCAGGGTGTCAGCCTCAACAACACAAAAAGTGCCTCCTATTTTCTGTTCTGAATGCCCCTTTATCTAATCACCACTTGTGACCCCAGCTCCTTGTTTTTCTTTTTGCAGGTCCAAAAAGTCCCTTGGGTTGACACTGTCAATACCTTTTAAAAGTTTGAAAGCTTGAATCAGATCGCCGTGTAGTCTTCATTGTTCAAGACTGAATAGATTCAATTCTTTTAGCCTGTCTGAAAAGGACATGCCTTTTAAACCTGGAATAATTCTGTTCGCTCTTCTTTGCACTCTTTTTAGAGCAGCAATATCCTTTTTATAGCGAGGTGATGAGAACTGAACACAGTATTATAGATGAGGTCTTACTGATGCATTGTAAAGTTTGAACATTACTTCCCTTGATTTAAATTCAACACTTTTCACTATGTATCCTTTTTTTATCCATTTTGTTGGCCTTTTTTATAGATTCCCCACATTGTCTAGATGAAGACTTTTCTCAACATAAACTCCAAGGTCTTTTTCATCGATTCCTTCTTCAATTTTAGTATCTCCCATATGGTATTTATAATGCACATTTTTATTGCCTGCATGCAGTACCTTATACTTTTCTCTATTAAATGTCACGTGCTATGTGACTGCCCAGTTCTGAATCTTGTCTAGATCATTTTGAATGACCTTTGCTGCTGCAACAGTGTTTGCCACTCCTCCTATTTCTGTGTCATCTGCAAATTTAACAAGTTTCCTTACTATACCCAAATCTAAGTCATTAATGTAGATTAGGAATAGCAGAGAACCTAATACTGATCCCTATGGTACTCCACTGGTTACCACACTCCATTCTGAGGCTTCTCCTCTAAACAGTACTTTCTACATGTTAACCACTCCCTAATCCATGTGCATGCATTTCCTTGAATCCCTACTGCATTCAGTTTGAGAATTAATCTTTTATGCAAAACTTTGTCAAAAGCTTTCTGGAGATCTAGAACAACCATGTCATATGCTTTGCAATTATCCATTGTTGATTTTGCTCCCTTAAAAAAATCAAGCAGGTTAGTTAGACACAATCTCCCTTTCCTAGAACCATGCAGACTGTCTCCAAGGATACTGTTACCATATAGGTAATTTTCCATTTTGGATCTCATTATAGTTTCCGTAAGTTTACATATAATAGAAGTCAGGCTTATTGTTCTGTAGTTACCTGGTTCGGTTTTGTCTCCATTTTTGTGGCTCGGTATAACATTGGCAATTCTCCAGTCTGTCGGTACAACCCCTGTGTCAAGAGACTGTTGCATGATCTTGGTTAGCGGTTTGTAAATAACTTCTTTCATTTCTTTGAGTACTATTGGGAGGATCTCATCCGGCCAAGGGGGTTTGATAATTTTAAGTGCTCCTAGTCCCTTTAACACTTCTGCCTCTTATGCAGGCGAGACTCTTAAAGTGAATATCTTATTTGGCAAGAACAGAAAGCAGTCATGAAGCACACTGCATGAGATGTACTGCAGGTTACAAAACGGAGATACAAGTTACTCATAGAATAGGACCTGCATCTGGCAATAATATAAATGGCACAGCTGGACTTTGTACTGTTGTCTTTGGTATCACTCCAAAATGTCCTTTGTAAATGACAACAAGGTCCCAGTGTGTGCAAGATGCACAGCCATTTAACACTTCAAACAACAAGCTACAATAACACTCATGCGCATACAAGCTCTTGGCACGGCCAGGCGGAAAACTATTTTAGTACTGGAACAAGAAGGAATGCTCAAGAACACATCTGAGCTCCAAACACTGCTGTTCAAAACTTCTGGTGCTTTCTGCACTCGCCCCTGTCCCTCGAATTGTAACTCAAGATTGGCTTTTAGTTGTTTAGATGACTGTAAACTAAACTGAGCTTATTCCAAGATTGCTTCTGTTAAATGTTTTTGTTGCAAGAGATCTTCTGATGTGTGCAGTTAAAAATGAGAACTTAAATATGGTGTCTTTTGTAAAATATACATGTCATCAACAAGAGCTACAGAATCACAAGCTTGTGATCTGGTGTTCTTGTTATACAACCAAATTCCAATGCGACTGTATTAGAATCACAGTGTTAACACTCCCCAGTCCCACAGCTAAACACAAACACGGGCCTGGCTCAAAATCTGCGGAGTTCAATTTCTCTTCCAAATTGGATTTGGCCATTTATTTATGCAACTCTGTTTTTCAGTTTTGCATGGTGTAAATTGTAGATGACGATGCAAATATTTTACAAAACAGCTACCCAATCCATGCGCCAGGTGGTAAATACATTGCCAAAGGGGCCAATCTGGTCAAGCTATATGGAAACATGAGAAGTCTGATTTGCATGAAACTAGGTTTGGTTTCATAGGTTTTATGCTATTAATCAAGAGCATAATGAAACAGGTTAGTCTGACATGGACGTCGACAGGGACACTGCAATACGTTTATCCTGCCCAGGTTTTTAAATGGATGAGGTCATCCTAAACATGACAGGTATTTTTAAAATAAGCGGTCTCTCAGTTTATTTTAGATCTAAGCACTGCACAAACTAATAACCAAACTACAATATGCTCATTCCCTTCCATTAAGGGCTGGGTACAGTAAGTCCACTGTATTTTTCAGTACATTTATTCTTTTACATTTTTACAACACTGTTACAGACATAAAACAAATACCATGGAATGGCTGAGCAGTGTCTCTGCTGGTGTACTGATTGACTGTTCTTTCTTTATCAGGAGAAAGTAGACATAGTGTCTCATCCCCCTGGATGCTGGCACTTAGCAAATACTCCATATTGTACCACTGTCTTTGAGGCTGCTGAGAATCTAGTTTATAAACACAGTGTCTTTTTAGTTGGCACCACAGTGAAAAATAGCTCAGGTTTCACAACTCAAACTGCAATGTAACTGGCTGAAGATATAGAATAAGTTTATTTACCAAGCACAAAGCCACGTGGTCTGTGGCAGTCACGCAATATAATTGTTCAATTCAACCGTGAAGCCAGCTTGGAAGCCTTTTACACAACAAACAGCCAAGGTGTCTGGTAAACAGACCACTCCTACAAAATAAAAAGGACCACACTTTAACCCTTTACGAGGAGGGGCTTAATCTTCTGTACCACAGCCCAGGTTAAATCAGCCTTGTCACCAAGCACATTTCAGCAATACAGAGAGGCAGCCTTGAAATCCAAATTTAACTGGGTTACCGGGTTTTGTACTCTGAAAGGAACAGCAGTTCTGAGAAGCTGGTCCGGCAGTCCGGAAGCTCCTAGTGCGCTGTTTTTCAAGACTACTTAGACTGTATGGATAGCTACCTGGTGGTATGAAAAAAGGTTTCAAGAAAAAACTGGTTTGAAATAAAAGTACTTGGAAAACCAAGGTAATACCAGGAGGCAGATAACTGGAATAAAAACCAAGGATGGAAATTGCTGTCAAATACATGTAAATTATGAAACTTAACAGCAATGATATTCTAGCTTGTAGTAAAACAGCTGTCTAAGAGACATATAGAGTAGCAATTAGAAATCACATGCGAGAGGTAGGACGGTAACCCTTGAAGGATCGGAAGCCACTTCTCTGAACATGTAGTGACTCTGTTTTAATGATCTACATAGAGACGTACTGCTGTGGTTTAGGTCAGTGGTTCTCAAACTTTTTTGTTCACGGACCACCTGATTTTTTTTTTATCTTGTCGGACAACACAATAAATAGTATAGCTGACTGAAAAAAAAAAAAAAAACAGTTAAAACCGTGACTTGCCTTTCTTTGTTTTAATGTGATGGGCGGGCCTGTTTCTGTGAGCAAAAGTTATTTTAAAATTGGAGTTTTAAAAGAACTGTTCTAGTTTACTTTTCATTTCATTGATCATTACAGCAGAAACTGATTTAAGCGAATTAAGAATCTGTGAGGTAGAGGTGGCACCACACCAATTTCCAGCTAGTATCATCTTTATTTATAACGGAATGCTTGGATGCTGCACGCTGATTGGCTGTACAATGAATGGTGCAGCTTATAAATACACATTGTTGTGAGAGGTCTTTTAAAGTTTTTTAAAAAACAATACCTCATCCTTGTGCTGCAATAAAATCAATGGGTTATTTTGTAACGGATCCTTCTGAATGAAGACAGGATTAGAGAAAGTCAGTGTGTACCTAAACCTAAATGCTTTAATTATTTGCTAATCTCTGATTCCCATAAAGAATGTGGCAAGTACTCAATGCTGAATATGTAACAGCATAGTCTGTGTGTTGCACGTTTAAAATAATTAGCATCTGATTTTTTTACTGACGAATCGCTCCTCCAGCTTCTGCCAAGCTGCCTGTGCTGGCATAACTATCTGTTGAATAACACTGAATCCTCTTTAAATGCTGTAACGTAGAGACTTAATGGCTTGCAATCAAGGGAACTGAAAATCAGGTACTGCAATATATAGAATACATAGCTCAGACAGGGGGTGATGGCTGGGTATGAAAGCCAAGGCCTGTTAGTAATTTACCTTGTTCCTGTTAATCTTTGTGACCACATTACACATTTCTGTTATGATACAGGGCTGAAGGGTGGCACGGATCAGCACTTTGGTGGAGTTTAATTAGCCTAACCGAGTTTTTGCTGCACCAGTAAGAATGTCCCTTCTTCCACACAGCTCCTCCCTTAGGCAGTCTGACACAGATTGTGTGTTTAAGAATGACACACTGGGAACCATCATTAAATCCAAATGGCTGTCCTCTGCTGTACAAGATCTGAAAAGATTCCTTAAACTGTGCTAAATTGGGTGCGTTCACCGTGTTTAAGCTAAACCCTTACCTGGGGCTAAATGTAGACAGAACGCGTTCAGTGCTGTCAAACACGAAATGCTGTATTGTGATGCATTTCAAGTATTTATAACAGAGGAGATTCAGTATTACTGTATATACTATACGTATGATGACACTCATAATTACATGCAAGTAGTATGTCAGTGCTATTAAATAAATCATAATGTGTTGATTTCATTACAATTGAGTATCAATTCACTTCCATACTGTGTTTTAAAGGCCAGCTGGAAACAAATTTTCCTCTCATCCAGGAAGATGACGTTTTTATTGCCATACTGCCATAGAGGCCATAAACTGACAATGAAACTATGTACCCAAAACTAGCACACTCAACCGATTCATCATGTAAACACGACCTTTTGTTAAACCTAACTTGAGTTAGAGCTGTGGAAACTGGGATATGTATTTCTTTGTGGAGTTTAATCAGAGATAACACCTTGCCCAGGGCTACAATCCCTCAATTCACTGCAGAGAGGATGCATTTCTGAGGAAACCAAGGAAAGTGGAAAAAAAAAAAAAAAAAATTTATATCAAACTGTCAGATTGTTATTGACTGATACTCAATAATTGTGTAAACAAGGGGAAACAATACAGTGCTGTCTTGAGTCATGAACACGTTTGAAAACAAGACAGTACTGTTTTGAGTCATGAACACGTTTGAAAACGATAGTACTGTTTTGAGTCATGAACACATTTTTTTCCACATTTTTTTCCATTCGCGGATTGGCCGTACGCGACACGAAGCTAGGCCAGCGAGGTCACACCGAGAATTGAGTGAACGGCTGCCCACAAGCTCGAAAGCAAGGGAGAAGTGCAATAGGCGAAAGGCACCGGCAAACAGAGGAAGGGCAAGGGGGAAACGCCACGTTCGCCGCGACAACACACTGGCAAATGGAACCCCCCGGCGCTTTTAATGTGGCGATGTGCAGTACCTACCACGAAGCTAGTCCATCTATTTCACACCTAGAATATTGAAAGTCTGCCCACAAGCTCTAAAGCAGTAGAAGCTCAAAGCGAAAGCACTTCAAACCATATTAATTTCAATTAAAAAGCCACTTTCCTCTCACAACACAACTTTCAATCTGGACCACCCAGAGCAGATCTCCAACTTGGAGGTTGACAGGAGGCGGGCTGGTCTTAGCAAGAGGTCATCCACTGCTCAATGTGTAATTCAATCTTAATTATGTTGCATTTGTTTTTTGTGGCTCAAAATACATCTGTTTGGACATGGATGGTGCCATGCAGTGTTCCAATCACAGACCTTTCCTGGAAATTCAACATTTGTAGGCTCGTTGCAGCTCATGTTACTCGAGTATAAAAAAAGAACACACTGTGACAGAAAATACAATACAGTGCAACTAAAATTAAGTAATAATGTCAACTCCAGGCACTACAGTATGAAGATGATTTGCTTTCACACAGCATTGTTGAATCCTCCAAAGGTACTAACTGTTTCTGGTAAAATAAATAATTGCAATGTTGATTTGAGCACATCTCATCAGTTTATGCAAGCGTAAACTCTTTGCCAATTTTATAACAGTACCGGTCAGTGCAAGTTCCATGGCTTCTTGCGTTACTGTATCAAAGTATTCTAAGTAGGTGACTTACACAGTATGCACAGAACCAGTGTTGCAAGTCAATGTATCAAACGCTTCGTAGACAGAGGCTAAGCACGGATAAGGTTATGTATTACAAACAGCTCCAGTGATACACAATGTCACTGCTCACCACTCACACTAAATACTTAAGGCAGCCTGGTCAGAAGAGCAGATTAACCAATATGCAAAGTGTACAACCCTCCAGAGTGCAAACTTTTGAAAATGTGGATCACTTCTTTCTTGAGAAGCCTTTCTCCGTATATTTAGAGAGACTTGCTGTATAATGCCAGGAGCACTTAAGATGCGTGCCAGCAAGCTGATAAGATATGAGCCATCATAAATATTCTAGCAGAGGTCAGACCCTATTTCTCAGCTCTAGCCAGTTTTCTCCATTCAAAGGAAGAAAAACACAATTACTGGTTGCTAATTCCTTCCTTCTATACCCAGACATGCAAATGGAAATGTGTGGACTGCAGTGTAGCTGGTTTAAACTTAATGGCCAAATAATCTTCACAACCAAGGGAAGCAGTCATCAACATAACCTGTAAAACCCAGTAATCATAATAATAACAGCAGCAACAATACTATTCTGTTACCTACAACTAAAAGGTGCTTTACTCTGTAATACAATGAGCCCAAATTTTTGTTACAACAGTTTTGCAGTTTCTATTCCTTTGGGCTGTATGACAGTGACCCATGTTATCAGGATACAAAGACTCAGATGAATACAGAGTTGAACAGGCTGACTGTGGGTTGCTGTGATTCAGTATATAAAAGGGCAGCCACGTTTAGCTTCAGTACCATCAACTGTTCTTGTTAAGTGAAGTGTAACTTTTAAATTTCCAGGTAACATTGTATGATCCACTCACCACTACCACTTGACATCCCTGTTTTTATGGAAGACTCATTCCAGGGCTTGAAGAACAAGCTAGAAAGTGGAGCTAACTGAATGTACAGTACAGCCTAGATCAAAGTAGAATTATGAGGGACTTGATTGAGTTTTTAAATCTTTAAAAGGAATTAACAAAATTAACCATAGCCACTACTTTAAGAGTACTACAGAAACCAGGACCAGAGGACAGTTGCAAAATAGAACCAAATTTCACATACTTTATAACTTTATTTGAAAAGTTTAAACTAAACTGACAAAGGCAACTGAATTGAAACGAAATAGTGGAAATGACAACACCACCAATTTTCAAAAGAAGAACAGTAGTGTTTGGTAAAGTAAAAAACAAAAAAGTATTTTATAAAATAGTTGCAGGCTTCTGGTGGGTTTTTACAGTATAGCAGCGCTACGGTAGTTCATTACATTTAGAATTACAGATCTTTTGAGACAGCATGAAAGTTTGATTGTGATCCATCTGTTAATTAGCTCCATGAAAGAAAGAGAAAGACAGGAAGCAAACTAAATCTTACAACTAAAGTGCTTTATCTTAAAGTGCTTTGCACTACAGTAATCAATTCAGTGTAATTTCTAGCACCATTATAGAGTGATTCTTCTAAGCGAATTGAGTTCTTGTGCTTCGCAGGAGAACCCTGTAATCTTCAGCATTCCAATGCGTCAGGTTTCTAATCTACCACAGAACTGCTCTATCGCTATTTATTACAAAGAGAAAGCCCAGTAAGAGACAGTGGCAAGGCAAGCGTTTCACCTACCTCAGAAAACAGGCAGACCCATGAAGACAGGCTGATACACTATACAACACAGTATGTGTCTATAGGCATTCAGAAAGAATAACCCAATCAACAAAGACTCATCTAAAAATGACACTTGCACAGTTTGGTCAAGTCATTATGTGGCTTTGGTTCTCAAGAAGCAAACAGAACCAATACGGCTTGATTTGCATTTCAAAAGGCTGTTGCTTCATATCCCCATGTTGAAAATAACTGTTAAACTCTAGAGACATTTCATGTACAGTAAAACTACTTTTTGACATTTTTGGCTTACTACTACTTCTTTCATGTCCGCATGGTGATGCACAGGAGTCGCATCATTTAATATGTGATACACTAGCAACTCAAAGTTCTGAAAAAAGAACTGTGGCTGAATCTGGTTGCTTTATTGGTTTTGAAGCGTCTGGTCATTTAAATTTAATTCAAACCATCTGTAGACAAAAGCTCTGGGGATGCTCAATACTGTGCACACATGCAGTGAAACCTGCCTCATCAGGAGATGCTACTGTAATCACTAAGTTTGAATAAAGAAATAATCCGAGGGGATAGCCATTAAAAAACAAAACTTTGTTCCTTTTTACAAATTCCTCTTCCTTCAAGGTTACAGTGCTACCTGTACTACAAAACAGGCATTAGCGTTATTGCTTGTATGCCTACCAAAAATATTCAATTAATAAATAAACAGCGCTTACAGAACACCACCGTGCTTTATCTCAAGGGAAACAATGACAAAGTAAACAGCTTGAGCCTGACATATTAGAGAGAACAGTCAAAACGGTTTAGATTTAATGCCACAGTCATTTTGAATGACAGTTAATCTAACAGTATTGCACAGTATTAGCTGTATTAGTGTCTAGGTTTCTCCTGTGAAGCTTATTTTACAATGTTTTGGTATTTAATGTTTAATATTATTACTGTTAAAATATTAATAAACTCTTCCTTGCTCAAATGATTAAATTAGAAACAAAATCACAAAACACATTTCCTCTACACTGTATTTCCCACCCCCATGTGGGGAGAATCTGTGTTTTCTGGTATGCATCTTTGAACTACACTTCCTGAAAAGACCTGTGCCTACTGGATATTCGTTCAACACATTTCTTGAGGGAATTTGCTTGGCAAGGCTTATGGAACTGCTAAAATCAGCTTGCTATGGGATTCTGTGTTGTCTGCAAAGCAGATGGTTGCAGTGCAATATGAAGGAATGCACTGGAAAGTGAAGGCAGGGAGGAGGACGTGCTACCCGCTTGGTTGAGCCTCAGATACAGGTTTGTATCACATTAAAAGTGGCTTGTAGGAATGCATGGTGTGTAAGGTGGGTCACTGAGGTCTGAATTCTGGCCAAGCTGTATAGTAAGGCTTGGGATTGCATGGGGCGCACTCACTGGAAGGGTGCATAGTATTCTTCAACTCTCACGTGTCTTGGAGATCTCGGACTCACACTAACAAGAAACTGAAGCCTTGGTTGTCACTCCTTTAAAAAAATTAACTAAGAACAGCATTTTCTCTGGCACAGACTGTCTGAAAGCTCAAACAGCCAGCTGTGCCAACGCTCTCCCATAGTATGTAAATACTACACTGGTGGGAAGGGGTTTTGCCAGTTTGCTTTTTCCCTTGGGATTCAGGATTGCACATCTCTAGGGAATTATAGAATTTCTGAAGGCAAAAGTATAAAACTATTTAAAACGCTGGAATCCTCAAGGCAGTAAAGCACAATGCAGTAAGACTGGACAGTCTTATTAAATCCAAAGTTTTCTGCACGTCATTCAGGTATGAAATGACTTGTCTGGCACCAGCTGTGTCCAAGCTCTGCACACAAAGTTCTTGCTAAAGAAAAGCCATGCATTCAATCATTATCACCCAGATGGACCAATGCACCTGCCTCCCATCCAGCATCCCCAGAAACAAACACTTTTTTTTCACGACAAGTAGTACTTTTTTCCTTATCTGACAACTTTCAAACAGCTTAAAAGTACAGAAGCCTCATTCAAAATGAATAAGTGTTTGTTTAATTGTGTTGTGCTCCAGTTTTCTTAAAGCTTTTGAAAAGGGCTACTCTAAAGGGCACTATGAGCTTGCTTTTCCTTTCAACTCAGATGCTCCGAGGTAAATACAAGACACAAATTTTGGTAAAAATAATAATGGAGAGTCAATCATGTCCAAATGTACCTTTCAATATCAATAACTAAAGCAGAAGTGAAAATGACTCTAACCCTATCCAGTAACCAGTACACACAAATCAGAAGTGAACTGCTCTTATTGTACCAGTAGAGAGAGGCCTATAGTTCAACATTATCATATAACAAAGCACCCTTATCAACACACCAGTAACCTGATACTATATATAGTACTACTGAGTGTGCTTAGGGAAGTAATATGCTGTAGACTATAGGGTAAATAGTTAACCGTGCATTAAGATAATATACAGCAGTGTGGGGTGTGACCGGCTCTATGGGACCTTTTAGCAGTAAGTAAGTACATAATCAGTTAGGTCTTATCTTTGCATGGCACGGTTATCTGGGTTGTAAAACCGATTGAACCACATATTCTCTATCACAGACTGCAAGACTGAGAATAATTATAGGCACTCAAAGAAAGACAAGCCTCCCCTAAGACATCTCCTGATCGATCTACTGCACAAGTGGTTGGACGTGACCGGTGAATGATTGGGAAAAGATGGCACCTGAAAGGAATCAATGGATACACACAATACCCCTAGACTGAGGTACTGATCTCGCTGCATGCACTGGGAGTTAGGCAGGGTGGGTTTTCACAAAGTGATGATGGCAAGGTCTATTTTTATTAGCCACACTCTTAATAACAAAGTTATACTTTATTAAGGGAAGCGTGGCACAAATACTGCAAATAACACTGCGCACACCCAAAGGTAATTATTTCAGTTTGTTAAACCTCAGGAGCCTATGAACCAGCATCTGACAGGCAAATAACTCCTGTTGTGCTGTAGATAGAAGCTTGCCTCCATGGAGCAGCTGCAGTACTTGTATGTACTATAGATCAGTTTCCATCAAAGGCTTTCTAAAGATGTAAAAGATCTGTGATGAAAAACTACAGACTGGAAACATGCAATCTGTATTAATGTTTGCTCTGAGCACAGGACTGGCTGGGAAGATCTAGCCTTTTAGTCATGGCAAAATGTATGCATACAGCTCCTTCACCATCCTGCTCATCGAACCCAACCTTAACCAAGAACAAGCCACCTCAAACACTGTTGACTGGCTTTTGTTTGATTGTTTATAGAGGACACAGAGGACGTCACTCCTTTAATAAGAATGCAGATCTAGCAGGTGTTAATACCATTAGGACTAAATAATGCATTGCTGGGAGTTGTTTCTTATACAAATAAGATAAAGCGTACTTTTCATTTCGGGATAACAATTCTTATCTTTTGGCCATGAACCTAAAGGAAAACAAAATTAAATTGCAGTTATTGACCAGTATTGATCCAGATTAGCCTTTCATAATAGGAAAACACTAGCACAAGAGGCAAAGAAAGAAACCTCAGCTGAACATATTTAGCACCAAGGGTAAGCCTCTAACCCAGCCACTGTTTCCGATAACATCTTCTCATATTGTCCATTACACAATATGACTATCAGGTAGCCCAGCCCAGCGCCTAGTCTATTGATGTTTAAAAGCTCATGATATACCTCCTAAGTTAGGATAACAGTACTGCATTATGCAACAAAAACAGCGTGACTGACCTGCAAGTAATTTTTTTTTATTTTTTTTTTTTTTTTATTTTTACATATTATGTTATGTATGCTAATTGTACCATACAATAAGGATATATAAAATCTATTAAATAAAAAAAAAAAAATCTGAATATTCAATAGGTCAACAGGGTCTGCTGTTTTACTGAGTACAGAACTTTGTAACTAAACAAGCATGCTTACTCACGCAAATATAAAGATCCCACAGACACTGCTGTATAAATAAAAGCATGGGAGCGAGGGATAAACAGAATGGCTGAGACCACCAGGTTATGAACCATTCAGGGATGAATGTTGTAGGAGAGGCCACTACATCTACCTCTTACTTCTAGCTCACGAAAGAGAATCTTTAGCAGGAGTGTAAAAATCCAAACTTGTGCAGGTAATTGTTTTGTTAAGTGAGCTGCCTGTTTTGCAGTATGCAGATTCCTATAGTCACTCAAGCAGCTTCTAGAATGCCTGGTTTCAGCTCATTTCTATTCACTGTGCCGGTGGAAAGCAGAATCTGTGGGATATCACTATATAGACACTGTAAATCTCTGAACATTCAGGAAATAAACTGAAATAACCCAAACCTGCTGCATGCCAGAACAGCCTTCAATCCTTTCCAGTAGCCAAAAGATCAAACAGTGATTAACCATGGCCAAATAAATCTGTTTTTTCTGCTGAATGCACTTCCATCGCTGTCAGTATGAAGGTGTGCTGCTGAACAGGCCTAGCAGGGGCTTCTTTTTTAATATTAATATGTCAGGTTTTGTGGGGTATTATTATTCATTATTCAATGCATTTACATTCTTTTTTTTTTAAACATATGCATACAGTAAATAAGTTTGCTTTCCATCTAATACTAATTGCATAATGATGTCAAATAACTGAAATTCAAGGGCTGGGCATGAAATTGGAAACATATGCAACATGTAACAGATTCTTTTGTGTAAAGGTGCTGTCCCTCACATCACTCAAACGAATACTTATAAATGGAATCTCTAAAAGCTGCATTTCTTTACGGTACGTTTCAGTGAAGATAGGCAAGACTGCAGATCCAGCAGACTTTGACAGAGAGACTGTATTAGGTGCTCGGTTGATGCTTCTGTATCCAAAACACCATGCAGAGCCATCTCAAAAACAGCTGCTGATGATGGTTTGAGACATTCTGAAGACTGATCTTTGATTTCGTACCCCTACAGTATCCACAGGGTCATTCCATCTTAAATCAACTCTTACGTCAATGAAAAACATTGATTTTTTTTTTTTTTTTTTTTGATTTTTTTTTTTTTTAATGCGTATAACTCATATTATTCCACAGTAGACCAATATCCAGAAGGATGGTGTAAATTATCGTTTGAGAAACTTATTTACAGCTCCTGGACTTCCAGTACTTTAATCTGGGGCTATTTTGGACAGTTTTGACACATTTTTTTGTAGTATTTTTTTTATAAATCATTTTTTTGGAACTAAGTTTGTGATATATTTACAGGTATACCTTGGGGCTATGTAATAGAGTTGAAACATTTTTTGTAACACGTGACTTAAAGACCCTTTTTTATTTAAAATGTGTCCAGTGTTCCAGGGCTTTGTGGAGTCTTTGGACACCCCTTCAAAACTGTGATTAAACCACTTTAAACCGTCCTCATTTCAACACTGGACACCTGAGAAAGTTTTAAAAAAAGAAATAAACCAAAATAGTGGAGTGGAGAAAAAAAAAAAGGTGCTTTTTGGCCAAAACAATCAAAACAATTTTGGTGTGCAGGCAGAGCTTTTAAACGGTGCATAGTTTGTTTATATTTAAAAAGTAAAACGTTGTGTTTTATTGCAAAAAACAACGTTTTTGCATTTCTGTCCAATGTTCAACGACGTCCAAAATATCCCCAGATTATGGTAACTATGCATTCATTAGGTACAGCTGAAATGGAACTAATACACACTGCACATACAATGCAACATATTCAGCAGAGCAGAAAAAATGACTGCTTCTTAGAAAGTTTGTGAAACTATGCTTTAAGTCATCTTACGTTATTATCATTTAAGTAACTTTAATGAGCTGCGAGTTCTGTTGATTAAATTATTTTGTTCCATTTAAATTAAGCGGCAGTACATGGCAATGCACTCGATTGACTACATTAACAAAGCCTGCTAGATTCCCATTTCCATGTGATAACAGCATCTTGTTGAGGGTTTCACAACTAAAGCATTCAATTTGTAGCACAGTTACAGTGCAGACCCGTCTCATTTGCCCTTTTCACTAATCTCACAGATTAACAGCCGCCGTGTACAGTATGTTCAACCAGCAACCTGAACGAAGCTGTACTAAACGTTCAAAAGGTAACAAATGTATATTCTAAACTGGCGAAAGCTTTCAATGACAGAGTCACATTGCAGAACACTAAGTCACCGCTCCTATCCACAAGGAGAAAAATTAAAAGTGAAACCTGACAGACGACAATTAAATGACCTCCATTGACTGCTTTAGTGGACCTGGGGTGCTTGACCCCCAAACCCCCAAAAATGCACAATTGGGAATCATATATAAGCAAAAAGTGTGTTTGGCAACAATAACATGGTAAGTGCATAAACGTTAATACAACAGTAAGCCATACAGTACTGTACTGTGCAATGCACAGCTGTTGCATACAATGTCAAACTATTTATAAATAGAGAAAATACCAAAACTTGTTTACCCAGCTGTTTCTCCGTTTGCTCTGTCAATAACCTATACAGTTTCCAGCATACATCTTAGAAAGAAAGCTTCTACAAAGACCTTGCAGAATGATGTGGTATTTTGTAAGTACTACAACAGAAAGACTATACATCATACAAAAGCTTGTATATTTCCTATGGGGATTTTAAAGGAATCATACACCAAAACAATACATATTCCGATAGCATCTTAACTCATATTCTTGTGAAGCAACCCATGACACACGGTATGGGACCTTCAATCACACAATGCATGTCAGATGAGGCACGGTGATCAACGTAAACATACCAAGCTGGCACATCACAATTTATAAAAACTCTATAATAATCCGTTATTTAAAATAGCTGTATGCAAGAAGAAACTGGAATATACAAAAGGGGCATTTGATTTACACGGGGAATGTCAGCACACTGATTTTCACACAGTTTAGAATAAAACATCTTGGGGGGGGGGGGGGGGGGGGGGGGGGGGGGGGGGGGGTCAACATGGTTAAAACTTAAACTAACTAGCTCCGCCAAGACTCGATTTTATTAATCAATGTTTCTTCGGCCACTTACCTATATGTGAACATTCAAAACGGTTGCGTTTTTGTTCATTAATTATTTTTAAGAACAAAGTATTTTCAATACGGTATATAAACATGGCAGTGTATGAAACATGACACAGCTTGATTAAATCATCGTCGAGAATGTTATCTAAAAACCTGTCAAATTCGTAAAAATATCGTTTTTTTAATGTACAAATAAATAATATTCACAACATCAAAGGAAATATACTATATACTATTTTTGTATTACTGTAAATCAAATCCTAACATGACAGAACAGATTGAAAACATGAGTGCAGAGACCGAGTCCTGTACATAAACACCCTCCTCTCAGTGCAACGCAGCAGCATTTAACACTTCTGCTTACCTTTCAAAGGGTAAATCTTCAGATGTAAACGGCCTTAATGTAAATGTGCTGTGCAAGGCGCAATGTGTTTCTGAATCTTTACTGAAAGCAAATGATCATACGAGTTTCATTTTCTGCATCAGTGCGCTGTAAGTTTTCTGTCCAGAGGACGGTATCGAAGATGCTAGGTTTAATATTAAAACTTCAAGCATATGTCTCCATTCCTTATCAGCTGCTCAATTTGCAATCGTGCTCAGCGTTTCTCTTTCCCGACTTGTGATCAGCTGTTTCCCTATCGCCTCTTCCTTCCTGCAAACCTAAACTCCACTGATCAAAGGTTGATTAGATTGCCTGGACTAGCCTCGCAGAGATCATGGATTGATTTGACGAGTCTGGCAATATTCGTTTTCTTGAAATGTGCTGGAATTGTAATAGCGTGAGTTGAGCCCCGCCTGTGGATGAACACGTTTAAATGTGGATATGTTACATATTGAATGTGTCATACAACCCCAAAAGAGGCCAGTCTGTTTCCAAAACATGGTTGTTAGCAGTTCTATCGATACGAAAAAGTCCTGCAAATCTTAGTGAAATCCAGGCCAATAGCAAACGTTGGTTACGTCCGCCCCCTGTCAGTATTTCAAGATATGACCTATTTTTTCAAATCAGTGGTATTTTGAGGAAAAACGAACATTTTGTACACACCAGTAATTAATGTGTTTTGCGCAACTGTAATGTATGTGAGACATTATACGTATATCTCTTTTACTTAAAAAAAATAACCTCTTTATGTTTTGTTTGTAATTTGGACAACCAAATTACGTACGGCATGTAATGACCATGGGCTAAAATGGGTCGTATATTGAAATATATCTGTTGCTTTGCTTACCGTGAAAATTTGAAATCGGAATTGTTATCCCGCGTTATTATTTCTAAATGACAGACACATGGTGGTAATCGTCGGTTTGATTTGGTCAGCCTGTACGCGATTGTATAAGCCAGTGCTGGATTGTTCAGAGCATTTTACAGTGCCAAGAAATACCCTGAATTTTATCGATCGCTTTTTTTCTAGGGCTCAAGTACAGATTGGTGGTTGTGCGATTTCAGGGTGATTCCCACATGCATTAAAATGCTCAAAGGAATCGGTGATTTATCCTGAATAAATTGATCAAATGAACTCCTTTCCAGACCAGGGCTCAATCGTAATTGGAACTGTGCAACTTGCAATGGGATTGGAACTGGAATTGTAGTGGAGTCTTGGCACGTCTGCGTAATTGCAATTATACCATAGAATTGAGCGATTACAGGTTAACTATGCATCATTTGTCATTCGGTCATTATTCTTGTATTTTAAACCACTTCCTTGTGACCTCATTGTTGAAAAAAAAAAAAAAAAAAAAAAAAAAAAAAAAGGTATGTAGTATGTTTCTGTATTTGTTCCTGTGACTGTTGCTTGGTTATTATGAATAAATAAGAGTGAACGTGTTCAGGTCTGCAGTTGTTTATGTTACTTTTTAGTGTAATTTTAATTATAATTGTAATTGCTGCAATACAATTGTAAATGTACTTGTAATTTAACAAAAACAGTAAATCAAAACTGCACTCATGATGTAATTATAATGCAGATTCGTATTATAAAATGCACAATGTTCACTGTGTAGACATCTTCAATCCTCCAACATTACATTACAACATTGCAAGCTAAGCAGGTCTGGACCTTGTATTTAAGTCGATGGGAGACCATGAATACACAGCATGGTCCATATTTTCATGCACTCCAGTTTTTGATTAACTCGACTTTTGAGATCAGCTGCAGGAAGCATTAGCACTGGCTCATTAGGAGGAAGTGCTTTCCCTTGGGGCCAAATTATGGACATTAAAGATCCTATGGCAGTCTTTTGAGAAAGATGCCCTTGCATTTCAGCAGACATAATGTGTGTAAACTGCATATTGGGTCCTAGTCACAAAGTTTTAGATCATTTCAAAAATGTTTTTTTTTTTTAAATGGATTTAAAAAATATAACTACTGTATCAAAAATATAAAGTAAATAATAAAGTGATACAGATAAAAAGGTTATCTATGTAAAATCTAGGAAAATGAATAAATCAAAGGCTTCCAACATTTTCTACAGCAATTTAGCCTCACTGTATTGTAACAGACATTGTTCCAGCCTGTTGTTTTATGAAACAAAATAAGTTTGATGAATGCAAAGCTAATATATGCTAATAAATAGCCCATCAGTGAAAGCCTTCGGAATATTCTACAGTGTTAAAAGTTATTGTTTGCTACAGAAATTTTTGAAAAAAATGAAAACATCAATATTATTTAAGGTTGTGTTCTTTTAAACATTGAGTTACCTGTTCACTGGCCAAATAAGTGAAGGGCTCAGAAGGCAACAGCAGACTATGTGCCAGACTCTCTGACCCAACAGAAATAACAACAGAGTCCCTTTGCTCCAGCGATGTGTTCTAACAACACTGTGGGTTAGACCCAGTTGTCAGGTGAAGACTATGATTGGGTGCCTGGCAGTTTCCTGGTGTTAGTTAAGAAGCTGCAAGTTAAATGCAATCTATTTTGGCCTCTTAAAGTGTTTTAGAATTTCAGTTTATTCATCTTCCTCCATTCCAATAAACAAGTGATTTCAGTAGGAAAAATAAATAGCTTTATAACCTGCAACATTTAATAACATGTAACCGGGGGTAAGCTAGGCTAATTAAACTTTAGCACATATGGTCATAAAAATATTGATCTTATCCTAACCCCCTGTGACAGAAATATAATGAATTCTTGATTGTAAATCTCCCTCCTGACCTGGGAGGGTGCTAAGCAGCAAGAACAGAGTTCCCTGGACTGGCTGGTCTGACAGTTCTTTCCCAGGGTTCAAGAGAAGTCAGCCAGCCTGGAAGGGGACGAGATTCCGTTGCAACAATGAATTGACCCGGATGGGAAACTACGTGGCAGCCGCAGATTGGAGAGGCGGTTGCACTCATTTACCAAGGGGTCATGTGTGACAGCATAAAAGGGGACTGAGAATCGTTCCTTCTTTTGAGCATTTAGCCTGTGAGAGACCCAGTGAGAACTAAATATCTGTGAGTGTTTGTTTGTCTGTCTGTAATTGTCCTGTTTTGTAAATTACTAGACAGCTAAACACGATTCCAAAGCTGTTGCCAAGGGCCAGCACAAACCGGGAGCAGCACTGCACAGTTGTCACTAAAACTGTATCACCCACCGTGAGTCCGGCTGCATGCACCCAGGACTGGTGACTTAGTATTATTGTGGGGCAGATATTTATGGTTATTGCTTATTGTTTGGGATTGCAACCTGTTGCTATTTACGTTGCACAGTACACATTGTGATTTGCCAGGGTCTTATTTGGTCACTAGCCCTGTATACAATAAAATTCCTTTCCAACTGGATTATAACTCTGTTTAATCACACACTGCATCACTCCTGCACCTGTACCCACTTAATCACTTTGCCACCCTGTGACAGGATAACAAAGGGCTGAGGCTCAGGAGACAATGTAAAGTCAAAAATAAAGTTATTTATTAAATAAAATAATCAAATAAACAGGCACAAGGGCCAACAAAAAGAGGTTCAAAAATAAATAAAAGTGAACTTACAAAATAAATGGTCAAGTTTTCAGGTTCTTCAACACCAAACAATAAAACAAACAGAAAGGCCTTCTTTCTTCACAAACATAAAACTCTCCAACACAAAGCAAACTCCCAAATATAAAACACACCTCCCAGTCAGGCCCTCTCCCCTGGCTTTTATCCCCTGTGGCTGGAGCCCAATTAATCAATAATCATTCAATTAGAGCTCCAGCCACATTCTCACATGTTTTCCTGGCCGGGAGAAATTTAACCCCCTCCCTGCCAGTTCCAAACACATTCATATAGATGGGCAGTTCCCTGTCACACACCCCCACACACGCACACAAAACATGGCAAACAAACATTACCAGCAACAGATGCAATAAAGACAAGGAGCAACCAAAGCCCCTATTGCTTTGGAAATCCGTGCCTCAGCATTTTCAATAGACTTGTATTCTATTTGAATTCACCCCTCAGATGCATGCTTAAGAATTGGTGTGAATGATTTTCCAGGAAAAGGCAATGCTGGTTTATGTAAATATGAATTATAAAATTAGAACCTCAACCTTAATGCTTTTTAAGTCCTTATTTTTATAGATGAAAGCAGAAACACATATTTACCAACATAAAGGATATACAATTATAGATAGTTTGCACGCTTGCCATTAAACCACAACCACCTTAAATTAGTCTACAGATATGAATCACGTACTTAGCTTTGGAGAGTGACGTTATCCCTCCTGTTGACCATTAATTAAACATTTTAATAATAAAGAAATACCCATCCCTATAAATAACTATGTCTATTGTGTTTGTAGTTGATTCTAGATCAAATAATCTCTCACTGCACAATTACAGCTCTAAATTTGAACAATAAACAGGAAGTAAACTAGGAAAATGTTATTTTCAAATTGGAAAATGCAGGGTGTCTAAAACCAAAGAAGGCTCTTAGGCTCTTATTATGATATTATATTCTGACATTACACTGTGTCACGACTGACAATTTAATTATATGGCTGCAATTGGAATATTTTAAATACCGTAATAAACCTCTTTAAATTAGTTTGACATTATTTCTTTCTTGCTGTGGCTATTGAATCACATCTAATTGAACTGGCTGTTCATTGTGCTGAACAGTATACTATGATATACAACCATCAGACTTCATATCTCAGATAATGCTGTCTAAAGTTTCTTAGCAAGCCAAATATTTAAAAGATTTAACAGTATTTTAAGATTGCAAATGTATATCGCCTGTCTGTGTATATAAACAGTGGCATTGGAACATTTTTAAAGTGGGGGTGCTGAAAGCTATTGAACAAACTGTAACCCCTGTACAATAAAGAAGCCATGCAATGCCAAGGGAGTGCTTCTGCACCCCCAGCACCCCTAGTTCCAGCGTCCTTGTATATAAAGTGTTCTGGGGGCCAGATGCTTCTTTTTGAAGTGATGCTCTGTGACAGGCAAGTGCAGCACTGGCCATTAATAGAACTTGATGTGACTGTCCTGAGGAGGAACAAGTAGGAAATGCAATGCACGACATTGCAGTGCCACCTGTTGGTAGTACACAGTGTGCCTATTTATTGCAACTATGCAGCAAAATCAGCATATTTTCAAAACTCGGTAACTCAGCAAGTGACTGTTAAACAAAAAGTCTGGGACTAAAAAGGTTAATTGCACTTCATGTAAAACTACTTATTCAACACATCTTAACGGGACAAAGCAAGTGAGTACATTTACTCAAAATTAATAAAATCTTTATATAGTGCTGTGGCAGGCTGGCGAGTGGATAGAGGCCCAGAGACAGACTGCAGTTCAAAAAAATAACTATTTTATTATAAACAAACAAAAATAAAGTGCACAAGGGCAAAATAACAGATACTCAAACACAAATAAAGCAAAAACAAAACTCACAAAAATAAAGTTTCCAGGCTGGGCAATGCCTTCACTGGATTTAGAAAATTCAAAAACCACAAAACAAACACCAACCTGCTTCCTCAGCTCCCTCTCCCCAAATGAGAAGCAGAGGCCTCCTTTTATATCAGGTGGCTGGGCGCTGATTGATCGTTAATCAACCTAATCAACTAATCAACCCCAGCCACCTGAACATAATAAACCCAGGCAGGTAGGGGAAGTTAACCCCATCCCTGCCAATTTCTAAAGAGCAGAGCTTTGCTCTGCCACAAGTGCCTTTCATAGTGGACCATCATAACAAGCACTTTACAGAGATAGGCTGTGAACTATATGCAGAGTGACTTACAATAGGACATCGATTTAACATCTCATCTTCTAGATGGAGCACAAGGAGGTTAGGTGACTTGGTCAAGGTCACACAGTGAGGTGCAGAGGTGGGATTTAAACCAGTAACCTTCTGATTATAAACTCTGGATTTTAAACCACCATCCATAGCTTCAGCCCGTTCCATTAATACGATTTAACAATGCCCCAGGGTGAGGAAAGTCCACCGTGGCACTGTCGGATGTTAAATTAATATAGAAAAGCATATTTAGTTTCAATCTATACCTTTTTTTTTATTATTACTGGGAAAAGTTTCCAAAATGTTGTCTGTTGTTCACTGAATGATTTTTTCATTTTTCTATGATTAGAGTTAAATCCTTATATGAATACAGAAGGGGCATTTAAAGATTAAAAAAATAAAAGTTTGCAATCATCTTAAACTGTCGATTAAGTCTTATAACATAAGTACATACTGACAAATGCAATCTCTCTCTCTCTCTCTCTCTCTCTCTCTCTCTCTCTCTCTCTCTCTCTCTCTCTCTCTCTCTCTCTCTCTCTTCCCAGAATGCTCCGCGACGTTTAACACCAAGATGGCAGAAGCTATGGATGAATATGAGAAAGAAGCTGGCTGCGTCCCCATTCTCCATCCAGAGGTAAGTTTTTCAGCCATCATACCTCTAAAAAAATAAAAAAAAAACACAACGTGAAATAAATCTTACAAACCCCAGCTAAACAAAATAGCTCCACAAGGTTACCAGTACGTGTGGGACAGTGACGGGTTACCCCCCCCCCGTACAGTAGCCCCAGGAAGGGGGATGGCAAGCTCTGAGATGCATCTGTCAGGTTGTCGGAGACGTGTAATTATTGTGAAAGGCAGGAGTAATTGAATAACATGTTCCATAAAACGGCACGAAAAAATGTAATTTAAAGTAATATTTAACTCCGTTTTTTTATTTTAAATACGCGTTTGATTTAAGTGGTATGCCCTGAGCTGAGCCTTGCATTTTGCAGACCTGCAGTGGGGGGCTGTTATGTTACAGTATGCTGCTGCGGAATAGAAGATCCTCATTGAGGAAGCAAGCCAGGCAACAGCAGCAGGACTGAGGCTGGGCCGATGCATTTCACAGGAGTGCCCTGTTTACAGAAATAGCGACCTCAGTGCGGGTTTTGCACATATGTCCAGTGACATTTTCTGAGCTCTGGTAAAATAACCACGGCGTTATTTTGTGATATTTTCGCGTATGCCGTATTTTTCAGTGTCTCAGTGGCCAAGCGGCTGTTAAAATACGCCTTCTGCAATGTTCAAACAGTTTTGACTTGCTTTTCGGTATAAACATTGTCCTGAACTGTAAGAGTATGAGCCAAACTTTCGAATTGCACAATATTTTTTCCCTGTCAAATAGCAAATGTAGGATTTCTGGTTTGTTTTTATTCCTCCCCTCTCCCCTCCCCTTCTGGAGTTGTTTACTAAACGGGGTGCCATAAGGAAGAAACAAAAAAAAAATACATTGTCTGCATAATACCGTATTATATATGACAGTAAATGTTAAAACAAATCTTAAATAAGTCAAATGAAAGAATATCCTTTATCTGCATGATTTGAAATAACTGTCGTGCTTACTCTAGGATTACACCGAAGGTCTGTAACTATTACTAGAACCATTATGCTGATGTTATATATAATTTTTTTTTTTTTTAAACCGTCCAGCTGTAAATATTGGTGAGATGTAATAAAACCATGTAGATCTATTAATTGAAATATGTTCTAACTAATACTTTTTAAATTTATTTTGTATTTATTTGAATAAGCCACAGCTGTAGTCTTATCTGCCTGTACATTAGTGGCATGATTGTTCTGTCACAATCAGATAATGAACCCTATCAAGTTTCATTACTAAAGTTATGTAGCAAAGCAAGGGGGAACAAAGTAAGTATGTATAACTGCCAGGCACATCACATTTTTGGTAGACAAGTTTATATATATATATAATCACATTTGGTTTTGTGCCATTTTTAAAGGGAGTTTCAGAAGTAATGAATAACAGCACACCATTAAAAGTAGTGTGGAGTGTTTTATGACGACTTTTGAAGATTATGAGTCACTACAGCTCTAATTGCAGACACAGTCAATGCCTTGGGAAAGCTACTGGAATTGTGGATTCACAGGCCATGATTACATGTATATTTATTTTTATGTTGAATGCATGTAATTTTGAACACCAGAAGTCTGTATAAACAACAACACAATATTGTAAACTTTCTATCTTTCCTGTCAGTGCAGGTCCTCTTCTTGCTGGATTACCTGTTATATATTTTTTATGTGAATTGTGGAACTGCATCACCTCATTCTGATCTATCCCCTCAGGGACTGCCACCCCAAAAATCAATAGGTCTAAAAAGCAATTGAACCCATTACCCACAAGCAAAAGGGTGAATTATCACGTTCCAAGCAATGACGAAGGGTCATGAAAACAGAATAAGGTCTATTAAAATCTATAAAACTGATGGTTGTTTCAGATCTCTTTCTGCTGTATGTGTATGCTCCTAGCACAAACATAACAGTTTCAACTAATGGTGTTTTAAGTCATTGCTTACAAATAAGACTGCAGGTCTTAAGAGCAAATTGGATCATTACTTACAGTGACGAAGTGAATTCACTCAAGTGTTAGATGTATAGAGTTAGTGTTTAAATTGCATTTTTTTCTTGCTTATTCACTTCTTTTTTTAAACCCTGCAATCGTTCTCGTAGGAGTTCCTTATAGACACTAATTAATTAGGCAAAGTACAGTTAAAAACACAACTACTACAAGGAGATTGGAACATCCCAGGCTTCTTCTATACCAGCCTAAAAAAAAAAAAAAAACTGAAAACCAACAACCCTTGCTACATTAACTTTGTTGAAAGTCAAAGGTCCAGAAACCCTATTGAAAGCAGTTGCATTGCAAGTTTCTACCATCAGCTAACTTGTTTTATAAAGCCTAGTTTTTACCATGTGGCATGACCAGGTGCAGAATGTTTCACAATCATATTTAAACAAGAGAACTCTGTAGGTTAGTGTTTCAGTATACCAACTGATACCATAAAGGGCAGACAAAAAGAAATGTCTTACAGTATATCATTGTTTTACTTCTACTTCTAAAGGGATGAAGGCATTACATGTAGTGCTACTACCGCTGGCCAAATGTTTTAATTGCAGTTGTATGATTATGATTTTTAACTACAGTAGGTGACCAAATGTTCAGAAGCAGCAGATATCTTAAAGGCAGTGCGTTTATATACTGTACTTAAATATACTTATACAGCAACATCTGCATTTTCACAATATATAAATTCTTAGAGAAGCATATAGTAAATGTGTAGACGCTGATCGAATATCAGTGTGGAAATCTCAACAAAACCAAATGCTTAGCCTACAGTTTTCATAACAATACTGCATAGTGTTAAAACATATTTATTTCATCAGTGTTTACATGTACAGTAAATTCAGAATGTGTAATTAAATATAAATTCTTGTAAAGATGTTCATTGGTTTTACCCAGTTGCTGTAATGATCACTGTTGTCAACATGCAAACCAACACGATAAACCCCCCTGCAGTTTTGCATCTCTGTAATTACCCATGGCTAGCAGACCTAATTAGCACAAGTCCTGGAAGAAAAGCCAATCAGCTTGCTGACCTGGCATTCAGGGGAGGTCAGGGGGTGTATTTGCTGTCAGGCAAGGATTCAAGCCCAGAGAGCTTCTGTATAACTGTCATTACCACGCTCAGTATTATGCTGTGGACAGTGGGGGTTTGTATGGCAGTAAATGATTGCTGCAAGCTTTGTGTTGCCAGATGTACATCTGGAAATGCTGGCGAGACATTGAGTGGACCATGCACTGCACCTCACCTTTCTTCCTTACACTAGCAAAGATCACAGTTACTTTGAAGTCCTTTGAAGATGTTCATTGGGAGTATTGATCACTGAGGAATGAAGACATGTGTTATTTAAAGGTTATCTTGCCGGGTAATAGAGCCTTGCTATCTGACTCAAGCCCGACGTGACCCAACAATAAGTGTTGGGTTGGGGTCGGGTGTAGTTTGTATATTGTGGTTCGGGCTCGGGTCGGGTCGAGTCGGGTAGGTTCTTTGAGAAATTACCTTTCTAATATTGTCTCACAAACCCGCTTATTCGTTTTGTGCAGCCTGTCAGATGCTGTGTCGACAGCATTTATTAAGTAACCACAAGATATAAATAACTTTCAACGCAACTAACAACCAATAATCATCTCGGCTGATAAACTAACATTTTGCGCAGCCTGTCAACAAATGCTTTGTGGGCGGTCTTAACGGTGCAATACATCAACGTCACCATTTAACAGTCAGTCTTATACAAATGCACGTACAAAAAGCACTTATTGATAGCTCTCAAAGGCAATTCATGCCTTTTTTAGATAGACACAAACTGTTTCGTTCCAGTTAATGATACAAATACGTATTTGTCCTGTAGTAAACTATAGGTATTTGTTTAAATGTAAAGAACGACTAAATGTACAGTATTAAAACACTGTCTTTATTTCACTGTTAGTTTTCTTAGTTTTTTTTTTTCACGCTTGTAATGTGCTGACATCAAACGTGAAACTTGGTTTATATCACGACCCACTTTATATCACAAATTGTGCCTGCACAGCAGTCAAGATATATAGAGAGTTCACCTGTATATAGGCTGATTGGAGTAAAAAAATAAATTAAAAAAAACCTATCAACAGGAGAATGTGTAGCAGTGGAACGTTCTGTTGCTGGAAAGGGTACGTCCACTGTTTGGAAAAATTACGACATTGTTGTATTACGCTATAATAAGACATGTGGCTTTAAATAGTATTTAAAAAAATAAAAAAAAACTACACTGCATTTTAAATATACTGTAGCAAGCACCTTTCCACAGTTGTTGGAAGTTTTAGCTTTCATCTGTAAAAGAAAAGATTTCTTGGTACCAGAATAACTATGCCAAACATCTGGATCTAGTCTGTTTATCCCAGAGCTGTGTTCAGTTTTTTTGCAGACATCTGTCGCGTAGAGGAATGGGGAAGAAATCACAAATGCAAAAATCCAGGCATTAATCTCTCCGTTAAATGTGTCAGGAATGCTTCTATTTCTTTAGTATAGAAAGGAATTAAATCTAGTAACACACCTTCTATCAGACTAAATATCCAGCAGCATTACTGTGTATACATTACCATCTTATATCAGGTCATCCAATGCCCGCTGGTCTTAAAATAAAATCCTGTGTTTCTACCTAAAAGCTGATTGTCTGTTTTCTCATTCCTTATTCTTCTCTATGTGGGGATTGTACTGCCAGGACAGTGTTCATGAACAAGCAGTTTCTTACTCCTGAGTTTCTCAGGCTAGAATACGGAAGTCCCATGAATCAGGCTTCACATCAGAATGGTCAGAATTCCTTCCTTTTTTCTTAAAGACATTTCACACGGCACAAAGAGACAACAAGCAGTATTAACAATTATGCCTGACTTACTGCAGGGGACATTCTGTACTTCAGGCCTAAATAAACAAACAAAAGGAGAAACATTCATTTTGTAATCAACTAATTACTTAAACATCCACTCCCCATACCCGTTACAGTTGGGGACGCCTCAGTCCCAATTAATTGGCTGTCCCAATTAAATGAAAGGCATTTGAGAGGACCTTGGTCACAGTTATGTTAATAATTTACGACATGCACAAGGGAATTATTTTTTAATTATTTTCTTTTATTTATAAATGAAAAGAAAAACAGTGAAATCACATTCTGTATAAATGTTAAATGCTTCATTGGAAATATGAGTCAATTGTATGATAACTTGCAAATGAGTGGGGAGGGGAAAAAAACAATGGTTTACGCAAGTCACCACTTAATCACATAATCAGCGCACAGTGCTACGCGGTGGCAGTGAGAAGAACCGTCTCAGAGTGCTGACCCATTTAAGCAGAAACCTGATTGTGGCGCTTATCCAGACTTTATCCATAAGTCTTTTTTTTGTTGTTGAGTAAAGAATCTGGAAAGAGGCGACCAAATGTAGATAATGTAATTCCATGTAATTTCTACAGATACTCACTGTGAAGGTAGACGAATACTTCTCGCTCCAGTTCCAATCTATTGTGACTGAAGATTGCATTAGGGCTCACTAATCTCACAGTCACCTGAATATTTGTTTTTTTACTTGTGGTTTTCCTTCTTGCAGGAAATCAAGCCTCAGAGCCATTATAACCAAGGCTACAGCGAATCTCTTGGGCGAAAGAGCACCATTGATGATTACAGCACCTGGGATATTGTGAAAGCTACACAGTAAGTCATACACCCTGGTGAAAACTCTGTATTGCTGTGAGCTTTTTGTTGTTGTTTTACCTCTGATTAGCTTAGCATGCATTTTAAGATTAATCTATTTTTATTTATTGATTTCATTTTAAAGTATATTTACAAAACATTACAAGGAATATGTATATGTTAAAAGCCACACTAACATCCATGGGCCTAACATAAGAAGTAAAATACTGTGATGTAAAAGAATAGAATATGTTCCTTAGATACAATGAGAATGTTTTAATATTCCAGATATGGAATATTCGAACGTTGCCGAGAGCTGGTGGAGGCAGGTTATGATGTCCGACAACCAGACAAAGAAAACGTCACACTCCTACACTGGGCAGCCATCAACAACAGAATAGATCTAGTCAAGTAAGTAACATGAGGGAACATTTAGATATACACTCTGTTTGTTTTATGGAACAAAATCTTAAAAGACTGTCATAAAAACTATCCTAGGCAAGTATGTATTTTTGAATGTTTACAGATCAGTGCTTAACTGTCAGAGATATGGACTTCCTCCATGTGTTTGAGAACTGCCGTCAGTGGGGTGAGGTGGGATGTGGTGTTTTAGGTTTAAGCATGATCGAGACAGCACACTTATAAGAAGCGGCCTTCATATTTGTACACCGCTCTCTTCTATGATTCTGTCAGTTACCTTTGATTATTGTGTTGCCCAGTAATTAGCTGTGGCCACATTTTGTTTTGTCCTCCAGCCATCATTCTGAAAACATTAAGCTTAGTTTGTTTATACTACTTTACAACCACTGCTAATTATGTACTTGTTTATGAACTAGCCTGTGACATGCCATTCCCCTAAGCCCCTGGGATGGCTTGTTTTTGTTCACAAAAGCACCCAAGTTCAAGTCTCTAAAAAAAAGTGGCTTTAATACAAAAAATATGCGAGTTAGCTTGTAAACTTAGATCAACATAAAAATGTATATGCAGATCAATGCGTGTTACTAGATCAAACTTGAAGCTCACAATCGGAGTCAGTATTATCCCCCATATTTTACTCGACATTTTTGAAAAATACCTGTATCTCCAACTTAACTCACTGTTTATCAGCAGCACACATGCTTTACATGCCCTTGTGATAAACACATCTGCTGCTTATTATCACAGTGCACACTTTGCTCTTTGTGATTCATTTCTTTGTTTGAGTAAATGTGCTGCAATGTCGGTTCAAAAGAGTTGTGTTTTTTTTTTTTATAAATAATAATAATTAAAAAAAAAAAACCCTCTTAAATAATCTGCCTGCTTTTCTTTACCAGTGACACTGATCTGATACAGTTCCAAGAGATCAGGGATAAAAAAAACAAACAGGATTTTTTGCATTGGAATATGCTAACACTGGCTAGATGCTCATGTGTACAATTACACACGTTCTGTTTTTATAGGTATTACATATCAAAGGGTTCTATTGTTGATCAGCTTGGAGGAGATCTCAACTCCACACCGCTCCACTGGGCAACAAGGTAGGGGCTCCCGTACTTATTTTTCTGGGGATATCTATGTTGTTGTTCTTATTGTAACGTCCTCGCTCAGCATTTCCAGCAACACTAACCAGTCACTTCTTTTGATGAGTTATATTTCCTAAAGCAGTTTGGGTATTTGAAAAGAATCGGATGCATTTCTGCTACATATGAAAAGCACATTTTTCCTTTTCTGCATTGGTGTCATCTTTAATTCACTTTCAGAGCAGCCTGGGGTGGTGGTTCTTGAAATGAAAGATTTTAAAAACTTAACCAAAGGTAATGGCTTTTGAAAGCAGATAATACTGAGCTTAGGTGTGTGTTGTACTTTTCACACACGTTTTAAAATCTTTTTAAATCTGTAAATGATCATTTCATAGATTAAAAGTTTCAGCATTTTTGTTTAAACAGCAGTGTTCGTGGTGTAAATAAATTGATTATTACACTTAAAATCTTATTTATATTTGACCTTTTACATTTTTTTTGTAAACTCGTGTACAGTATATGTTTAATGGTTAAAAAGTAACTTGCAGTATTAATAAAAATGAAACCGGTAGATGCTGCTTATGAACTGAATGGTTTACAGTTTCGACTTTTGTTTGTTTCTGAAGCAGTTTTCACCTAATATAGTACAGTTTCGTTTAAAAACAGAGTAACTCTAGAATAAACTGCATCATACAGTCTGTTTAGGTGTAACAATAAAAAACGAACAACTGGTAAATACTGTACATTTAATAAAACTGTATTTGCTTAGTTTTAGTTTACAGAGAGAAAAGGCAATTTACAGAAATGCAGAAAGCTTTTAGAGTACTATGAAAATACTAGTTCTCTAGAGTTAATGAATAAATATGTATTTGTGAAAGACTCACTTTGACTGGAATGTACTATATATGTGTAAATCAATCGGTCAAACAAGCTGTGGCTAAAATCATTTAAAGATATGTTCTAGTATAGCCAGGCTCAGACCCACACAGGGCTATACATGTCTTTATTGTTTCTCTTGATTTGAATGAAGCTCAAGCATATTCATTTAATGTCATGCAGTGTTGGTAAAACAGCGAGAAAGTAACTTAACTTTTAATAAAGGAATAGTATATGATGTTTTTAAGCCAGACACTCGCACATTTGAATGGGAATCCAAATTCAAATACTCTTTACACACTGTGTAACTGAAATAAATAAATAAGGTTCACAAGAGATCTAAAAACATAGGTTTGACACTATGGAGGTATAAGATTAATTGCACGTTACTTTACCTTTGCTTTATCCTGTGTAATATTGCAATAAAAACATAATCCTGACTTTGCTTTTGATATTTTTATTCACAAATCCGTAATCACACGGGGAAAACATTGTGCATGTTACCAGGAGAAAGAAAAATGGAGTGAATGTCATTCAAAGCACTATTTAAATTGCAGGCATTCCTTCTGTAAATATTATGGGAGGTGTGTGATTCTGAATAGAGTGTGAAGGCAGGTTCGGACAAAATTCAGTTTATTCACTGTAAATATCACCTGTTTCTTTAAATTTACACTTACCCCCGAATAAGAGGTCCTTGGGCTCTTGTAAATTATACTTTGTATATACTGTAATCTAATAAACAGTATCAATTCTATACATAAAAATATGTTTTCCACCATTTTTTGTAAGTTTTTATGAATATATTAGGTGACTGATTCATTATTTCTCTGCTGATCCTAATATGCACTGTGAAATACCTAGCTGCAACCCTCTTTCACATCTGATAAACTGTGGTAAAGGGTTAATAGTGCGAAATTGGTAGGCAGGCACTTTCCAAGACAGAAACATCACTGATAATTCATGAGGAACAGTTGCAAAAATGAGGAGCCTTTGGTCCATTCTGGAGAATACTTTTTCTGCAGACTCAGGGTATTTAAACACCTTTTAATAGTAACCCACACAATTCAGATGTACTGGCAGTAACAGGTGTTCGCTCTGTAGAAAATACTGCAGTACTAGTCCCAAATGGGGATCTCTATTTCCTATACCCTGCATCATTCAGTGTGATGTTGTTTTGTGTTCAGACAGGGCCACTTGTCCATGGTTGTCCAGCTCTTGAAATATGGAGGTGACCCGTCACTCATCGACGGGGAGGGCTGCAGCTGTATTCACTTGGCTGCTCAGTTTGGACACACATCAATTGTTGCATATTTTATAGCCAAGGGTCAGGTAGGTGCAAATACCGATTCCATTGTGGTGGTTAATTGCTTTCCATAAATACAAATGTGTAATATGTAAAGGTAAAAAAGGAGTACTAACCATGTGTTTCAAGCCCATTTGCCTCTGTGTTGTTCGCATTAGCGGCATTGTCACTGCCCCCCTCCTTTTCTTCCATTGAAGATCTTTTGGTTCCTTTTCAAGTTCATTGCTGGAAACTTAAATAAAACATTTTTCTTTCCCCTGGTATCGAATCACTTCCTGTGCGGTAGGCCCTGATCACAGGCAGACCACTGGGATGAATCTGAGCTACATCACAGAAAGTGATTTAGTACCAGGAAGTAACTGCTGCTTCTACTTCTATAGTGTTGTGTTTTGAAACATCTGCATGTTCCAAATTCAAGTGTACAGAACAGGAAAATGACCCAAGTATATGCAACAAAGTGAAAGAGGGGCAGTGGTAATGGTGCTAATGCTAATAAGAGATAAGAAATGTATTTTAAAACCTTGGCTAACCCTTCTATGTTGAGGCACTGGTGTTTGGTGCTTGGGACTGAATGTACCATTTACTGCTTTAATTCATCTTGAAGGGTATACTATGTTTTTATTATGCTTCACCATCAAGGTATTGTCATTTGTTAATGCAGCTCCAAGCTTTGTTTGTGGATGTGATTAAATACTGCCTGATAATTGACCTTCCTCCATACTGCCTTGATTTATTTTTGGAACTGCTGAATAATGAAAAGGCAATTGTTTCACATCCAGTATTGCAGGCAATTTAGATGAATTCGATTAATAGTTAAGGCTCCTTATAAAATGTATTGAGTCAGAATCTGATTACAATACAATTACAATCCATTTCTGGTTGAATCTATTCAGTCAAATTTTATTCTGACTCCCTCATTTGTCTTATATCTCTCGAAGTATGGTGATTTCACTTTGAATATCTCTCAGGAATATATTTCAATTTTTAATACTAAAGTGTCTCTCCAATCAAGTTCAGTTTTATGCTGAAATCTGATTTCTGGTTGCATGTTTAATGCATTCTAGCCCAGTTTATCGTCCTGCGCTCTCTGCTTCATTAGAAAGCAGACACTGCTGGCTTTGTCTCTGTCACGACACAACCATCCTTTTCTACTACCTGCTGCCACTGGGGGTTTTAGCATCATGTGTAAAGACTGTTTCAGTCGGCGAAGCAAAATAAACAAAGGAAGAAAGGGTTATTTTTCTTTGACAAGAAATACCTATGAATATAATATTTTCAACACAGACATTAGACTAACAGACTTAGGTTGAGTATTACACCTTTTAATATGCAGCATTGTGTTGCTGAGTGTCCCTGTATACAGTATTTTCTTATCACAAGTATGTGGACACTATGGGCTTCATTATAGAATCCATAAATACTACAAGAAACATAAAAAATGCAAGCAGCATTTAAAGACCTCCAGTAGAAACATTTGTCATTGCATTTATTTGTTTTCTTTTAGTATTTCTAAATATAGCACTGTTGAGAGTTTTATAGTAGTAAAATGAAATCCAGTATTTGTTTAATGATTCTGTTTGCCTTTGAGCTTCAAATCCAGTCCTTCAAACAGAAACAGCAACCCACTTATTTCAAACAAAATTGTATTGGTTACACATGCGTGACTGAAGCAGGATAAAAATAGTCGGAAGGTAAAAGTAGCATCACTGGCATATTCCACAGCAACAGTACAATGGGCTGCTATGTTGCCACACTATACATCATTGAAGTCCTTATTTTACGAGATACTTAGAGGGCATTCATGTGGCAGCAGCAGCACCTCACTTGAGTAAAAGGACTTGGATTCAGCAGCAGGCATTCATACTGTTAATGAGAGTGTGGTGTAAAATCTGCCGTGGTTAGCTGGGTGTACCAGTGCTTCTGAATCAAGCACGGCTGCACTTGTTAACACACAAGCAGGCCAACAGCAGCAGCCAGTGACTTAAAAATAAGCAGGGATTTGTAGAGTTTATAACATCCACACTCCTGCAGATGCAGTTGTGTATGTGTTTACCAATGCAATCCTGCTGCATAAAGCATTGCTTTGCAAACATGTATCAGACTTTATCTGTGTAGCCATGTGATTCATATAGTGTAGACACATTAAGGAGCCCAACAGGTTTGAAAAATATTTATTATTTTCAGCTTAAGCTACTGTACCTTTTTAGGAATGTAGAAAATGTTAACAAGGAATGGTTTACGAAGTAACGTGCACTGCAGCTGTAAGTTCATAATAATTCTCTTCACGGTAACTTCCTAAGAAACCTTTCTAGAGTTGTTGTATTTGGCCTTTTAATATTGTTAGTTGTGGTGCAACTCCTTTTGGGAATAATTGCTGACAATGAATTTTCTTTTTCCTTTCCTTTTAAAGGATGTTGATATGATGGATCAGAATGGGATGACCCCGTTAATGTGGGCAGCCTATAGGACACACAGGTAAGGCTGCTTGTGTTGCTCTTAAAATAGCTTTATGCTTTCACAATGCACATCCAAAGAAAGTTTAAAATCACTAGTTTTCTATATGAATTGTTTCAAGGACAGTTATTGACAACCAGCAGATTGTCACCTCACATACGTAAACTAGCGTTGACAGCCGTCTTCTAATCCCTAACATACAAAGAGGCTTTGGTTAAATTAGATCAGCCTCACTTTTTATTTCATTATGTTAATAGATAGATACTGTACTCTTTTACTAGTGTCGTCTACCTTCGGACTCTACAACATAATTCATTGCCTTTTAACTTTTTTTTTTTTAGTTTTATAAATAAAAAACAATATTTTTAAATTGATTGCTCAATAATGCACCAGGAACACCCTAATTTCACAGTAAGAGCAGAAATATATATTGAATTACACAGTCATCTTAGAGTAGCAACAAGTGCTCTGGCTTTTCTGTTCCGTACCACATCCTGGGTCGTTATTGCTGTGTTACCTGTTTGACAATGTGGGCAATAATCCTTACACTATCAGCACCCTGCAGCGGACATTTTGAAAAGAGCTTTGAAACAGAATTTAAAGTTTAAAAAGTTGTCAGGATGTTAACAATGAAATGAAAAATGACAGGCACGTTATTTAAACGGTTGTAGCAACACGTGGGGACGGGTAACGCTGTATTTTTCAGAACCCTGCTGCTTCCTTTTTTAAAGCTCTTCTCCAGACGGTAAGACTTTCCCAATTGAATGTCGTATTTCGGATTCCTCAAAGACAGGCCTCAACATTTGATTCTCATTGCTTTTGCAGTGTGGATCCCACCAGGTTATTGCTCACGTTCAACGTGTCAGTTAACTTGGGGGACAAATATCACAAGAACACTGCTCTGCACTGGGCAGTCCTGGCAGGCAACACTACGGTTATTAGCCTGCTGCTGGAGGCTGGTGCTCATGTGGACTCACAGAATATCAAGGTAAAGATCTAATGCACTATCAGTTCTATTCTTAAAGGGGAGTTCTTGTGTGGCAGTAATAGTACAGATATGAGAAATACAAAATAGGACATAGGCAAGAATAAAATATTTTTGGGTTTAATTTATTTCAGTAGGTCGGCACTTAAAAAGCAATAGTTATTAGCAACTGCTGCATCTCCAGAAATATCAGCAGATAGATAATGCCATGACTATTTTGTTTCTGTATAGCTTATATGGAGCGTACTTTGGTACAGAACTTTACGAAGCTGAGTTCTTCTTCATAATTAATGTAATAATATACTGTATCCATTTTCAGGCTGGAATACAGTAGTACATTATTTGGAAGTTAAGTAAAAAGCATTTATTGCTAACCCAACAGTTATAAAGATGACAAATATGACAGGATTATAACAGTCATGAGAATTCTGTGTGTCTGCAAATTACTATTGTTAGACTAATAATAATTGCAAGCTCTTGTTCTGTTTAAACAGGGCGAAACACCACTAGATCTCTCCAAACAAAGGAAAAATGTCTGGATGATTAACCATCTGCAGGAAGCAAGACAAGCAAAGGGTTTTGACAGTCCTTCGTTCCTAAAGAGGTTGAAGGCAGACAAGGTAAACCTGCAGATTCCCTGACGACTCCATTGGTCAATCCAGCTGAGGTTGACCTGCTTTCAGGGGAGGTGTTCCAGAGTAGTTTTGGTGCATGCAGAATAAGAGCTGTGCATTTCAGGCCCCACATACGGAGAACATGTGTGAAGATTGCAACGATTGCATGATTTTAACCAAGCCATTGAGGGGTCGTTAAACCCTCCTTGGTCCACTTGATCTGGAATGACCCTGATACTAAATAGCTATGTGACAAATTAACTATACTGGATATGTGTTAAATTCTACTGGGTAGTATGGTAGAAGCTTGTCTAATATTTCCAAAAATGTTTGCTGAAAATTATGGATTATTTTTTTGCCTTCAATAAAAACCTTGAAATTCTCTTGCAAAACTGCATTTTCAGTTTTTGCCCAGCAGGTGGCACCATGTAATCAAACATTTAACACCCAAGGGGAAGGTGGAGTTTGACCACAGATATATTGTTGAAGTTCATGATATAAATGTATCTGAAGGCTTACGCTACACACTGCTATCTGAAAGAGCTGAGAACCAGTTTGTTTAAATGAATAGACAAAGCAAGGTAGAGTTGTAAAATAACAATAAAAAATGCCTTTAGCTTTCCTTATGTACTGGGTCAACCTTTTTCGTCTTGCTCTGTTCAATCAGGAGTTTCGTCAGAAGGTGATGCTGGGAACTCCGTTTCTTGTCATCTGGCTGGTGGGTTTCATAGCTGACTTAGACATTGGCTCATGGCTTATCAAAGGCCTTCTGTATGGAGTGGTTTGGGTGACAGTACAGTTTCTTTCAAAGTAAGTGAAAAAGTCAAGATGATTTTTTACCAAAACACAATTTCACCTGTAGGCAGATGGTATTTCTAGAATTGTGATATACTGTAACCCTTTTACTGCAACATTGTTTTCACCTCTGGCATTCTCAGTGATTCAGATCACATGCTTTGACATAGGGTCTTCATAGTTGGTACACACCTCGCATTACAGGTAGTGTCTAGTAGAAATTAGCCGTTTTACTGCGCATTTGTTTTTCACCTCTGGACATGTCAGTTATACAAATGTTGTTCACATTTCTATCCCACTCCATGTTTACAAACCATTCGATCTGATATGATATACCTCTTGGATAATGCTGCCTGGGATGCTTTGTATTTGTTTAGAAAAACTCCAATCTCTAGTAAGACTTTTATAGAGGGCTGATTTAAATCTCAAACGTGATGAATGGAGAAAGCGCCTTGCTGCTGCTGACCCTTGAAAGAATAAGAAGTGGTAATCCATTGAGAAACAATTAAAACAGTTTGCAGTCCCATTCTCTATTGACAGTCTTGTAGCAGATGTATCAAAAAATGTTTTCCCAACCACTCAATATTGGCAGTGGGCTGAGGGAGGTCATTCCATGTGTCATCAACACTTTAATGTAACGTTGCTTTGTGTTTAACAGCTGTTGCATGTGATTAGGTGACACTTTGCAGATGTTCAGGCTTCTAATCCTTCTTCTCCTCTGTTTCAAGGTCCTTCTTCGATCACTCCATGCACAGTGCCCTTCCTCTTGGAATATACCTGGCAACGAAATTCTGGATGTATATCACATGGTTCTTCTGGTTCTGGAATGATATCCTTTACAACATCTCTCAAAATAGATCACACATGCACTCCTGTAAGCATCTTCTAGTGTAGACAATGACTGTTGTAAGTGTTTTAAATTTTTCACCTTGCGTTGCTTTTTGTGGGTGTGTGATAGGACAGCGTCACTGGCTATGATGTTTAGACCAGGAAGGGAGACTCTGACACAAGTTTCAGGTTTCAAGCGCTGATGTGCACGTTTTAATTATAAATACAAACAAATAAACAAAACGCTAAACATTAGACAGAACAAAACACATGAACAAAATAAACGGCCCAAGGGCCAAAATAAAAGATCTACAAAAACACCCCCGGAGAACACACAAGACGGGCAGCATGGAACACGAAAATATCTTCACCTCTCAACGGCATCAACACTAACTATTCTAACACCCGTGATCTCCTTATTTGTACTCCTGTGGCTCCAGCCACATTCCCACATGTTTTTGCAGGGATGATTTTAACTCCCTCCCTGCCACCCAATATTTCCTACACACACCCAAGGCTTTTTCCCTGCCACAGGGTGTTTTAATGCTGAGTTTTATATATATATATATATATATATATATATATATATATATATATATATATATATATATATATATATATAATATATTATATATAATATATATAGGGCACACCTAAGTAATTTTTAAAGCTTCTTTATAAGCCCCTCCAACAAAAATTAACTGATGCAGTTCATTGACTTACGGGTCAAAGACTTGATCCACTTGAACGGGGGGGACCTAGATATTAAATAGCTGTGGTATATTTCACTAAATAATATTGTATTTCAGTGGTTGTGTTTTTATGCCAGATCCCACTGGATCAAAGCCAGATTAATATAGTCTGCGCTAGACAGCTGATTCTTTATTTCATTATTATAAGTGCTGAAATGTGGGCAATGCAGAGAGTAGTTTTAAACTGCTACATGCTTTTGTCAAGAGATTACCAGTTTTAATAGGGGACAGTACATAGGAAATTCCGACTGACAGTTAGGCTTTAAATTTCCTCTAGGTTTAGTACTGAGAATGTAACAGGCAACTTTGAACATGCTGTATATTATCTCCAAAATTAATTTACTGTAAGTGAAACACTGTAACAGGCTTGTTGCACATCAGACTTGCCTATAATTCCACTAAAACATTCTGGTAAAGACATGCATGAGCTTCTGATAGTTTGTTTTTCTCTTAGATTACTTCCCCAACACCTGGAACATGTGGACCACACAGGCACACGCTCACACATTTCTTCCGCTAGTCCAGTCTTTGGCTGGGTTCCTGGACCTTTGTTTCATTTCATCCCTTTCCCAAGCGTGTCCAGATCAGCTGCACTGCAGTAAGTGTGTTCTTCACATGCTTGCACCAATGTCAGCAGCAGAGTTCATCTGAGGGGCTGATATCCTCTGAGTTATCACTTGGGAAACATTTGTCATTTGTGAAGCCTTGGATAGGGAAGCACCTGCCAACCAAGTGCCCAGTCTGCTTTGAATCAGCGATTGCGGTGTGTGTAGTCTTTACAACATAGCTGTAAAAAAAGAAAATCATCACACATTCATTCCTGTAAATGTCTTCATAGTAGACAGCGATGTAATGACGTTGATTTATAGTAGGTGACAGGGATTGTCGTGTCTGTACTAGATATTGCTGTTTCGGCTTTTTAGGTTTTTTTGTTCAACCAATTAATGTTAAACAATGTCTGCTGAATGAAACCCGGATGGTGTTTATGATCTTCTTAGAATTTGTTTTGTAGTATAGTTTCTTCAACCTATCTATCTGCATTTTACAGATTTAGTCAGTGAGATGTTGTTGAGCTTATCAAACCTCTTCAATCCAAGCTTATTTTGGACCATTTAATTGTATATTTTGGCTGGATATGCTGTGACAGAAATGACTTTTTCCTCAAAATGCTCTCAGTTGTACTTTTAGTCTGACTGGCTACACTGTTTAACTTGAATGATATCTATTGTACACCCCCTATATACCCACCTACTCAACAGCTCATTCAGACAGCAAGTGAAATACAAAGTGTGGTTGCACCATCTGGCAGTCATTATTCCTGTAGATTTCCCCCGAGCAGCATGCAAACGTTGTCAACGGTTGTCAGTGGACTTAGGAGTACTGTAAATCAGGGGCTGTATCCATGTATATGTTAAGACTACGTGGAGCACATTAGTTTGCTGTAATATTGGATTTCAAGTCAATGGTTATCCACAGCAATGGGAGGGAGAACGGATGCTCGTTTTGAACTTTTAAAATTGTATGTTGAGAGCCATTTTTTAGCCGAACGTTTTTATGATTCGTTATGACTTCATTGTAGAGGCATGAGCGAGGCTCTGTAATTTATATTTTCGAAAAGCTTATAAAGGTTCATTATGATACAGTGCGTGTTTTGATTTGCTGTAGAGTACCTTAAGTGTGCGCATCTGTTCACTCGGTGTTAAGCCTTGAGGTGCACGCCCCTCTCTCTCTCTGGACAGTAGTTCAAAGCCAGTGTAAACTGCAGAGGACAGACATTACACAGCTACAGCTTTCCTCTAAGTCAAACTTATTGTAATGGAAAATTCCATAGTCATTAATAAAGGATAATGAAATCATACACTTGAAAAAGCCAAGTGCTTTGAAACAAGCTCAGTCAATTATTCTCTTTTTGGATCGCTCTACAGTCAAGCTGCGACTTTTCTGGGCCGAGTTTAGCAACCTGTATTGTTTTCTTAAGGATTTTGTCATCAAGGTAAAAATATAATGATTACTATGGCATTACCTTTTCACCTTTTCTTACTTTTGGCTGTTTCTAGTAAAATCACAGCAGCGTAACACATACAGTAGCTGAAGTATACCTTTTTCTCTCATATAGTGATGTAGTGGCAAGTGAGTTAATGATGGAGGGAGCTCAAGCTAAAATTCTAAGTGGAGTGCACAGAAGAATAAAATGTGGGAAGAATGAAGTAAACCTACATCAGCAAATTTCAGCGTCTCCAATTATAAAGCCATTATACAGTAATTGTAATTTTAAATGACATGCTTCCTTTTTAAACTATTTTTTTTCCGTTCACGATCACTTTTAATCAAAAGCAAGAGCTGAAAATACAAGTATGGTTTTAGTTAAAACTAGGGAATGTACAGTACAAAAACAAAGTCTAGTAGAATTTATTACATTTGCAGAATAAGACAATGGCAGTCTTTCTATACACAGCAGCCAAGCCCCATAGGGATTACAAGAAAGAAAATTAAATTTTATTGTGAAATCTGGATTCGCGAAGCCACAAACCAGTTAAACAGCCACATCGCTTTCTCCTTCTAAGTAAACGGTGATGTAACTAGAATACTAATTACATTGACAGACTGTTTCAAGTTTTATTTCAAGTTTGTTCTGTTGGCCATCTGCCTTGCTTCTGTTAAAAAGACTTCACAGAACAATAAATGTCAGTTCTTCATTGAGCAAGCCGTTTTCACAGTGATGCAAGTAGGAATGAGTCATGATCAGCCTTTTAGCCAAGTGGAGAAAGTGTTCTTCGTAGCCACATTAGTTTTCCATAAACTTGAGAACTTCCTGTCATGGAATGCTCCTTGAAGCATACATCTCCTGTAAAGAATGTGTCGTACCTGGGGGGGTGTAAGAACACGTCGCTTATTTTGTCTGTCATTTCCAGATGTGTCTGGTCTGATTTGTAGCTGTCTTTAGATTGTAGGTTTCCAGGTTTCTAATATATATGCAGGTCCCATTAGGAGCCGCAACCTGAAAACGGCTGTGGAGTTTATGTTCAAAGAAAGTTGTAACATTTAGTTATAGTTCAGTGATGACAGAATATTTAAATGGAATGTAGTAGATAAAACCCTCTCCCTCAACAGTTGTGTAGACACAGTATATGTTTTTCTATTGTAAGCTTTCTTTTTTGTGAATTATGGCAGTGTACTTGTAGTAGAGTCAAATGCCCATTTCCTGCAAAGACACTTAAAATAGCATTACAAATGTGTGTTGACTCTCAAGGCAAGTATTGGAGGATTGTGGAATAGCTTCCTGCTGGTACCAGTGGAGTTTCAGAACTGTCAACCAGTATCTGCAAGCCACTAGGCAGGGGGAGCTACATTGGGGAAAGGCATACAGTACACTTCAGTGAATGTAAGAGCACTGTTTTATAAACTCGGTGTAATTACAAGAATAGAGATGCATCAAATCCACGTATTTATTAAATGGTATTAGTTTCGTTAACTACTGTTGCAGTTGTAAACAGTGAGCAATCAGTTCAATACATTAGAATGAAGTTTGCACCACAGCAGAACAGCTGTAGCCGATCTCTCCTGGTATGCAGGGCAGCTGGGAGCCAAAGTATTAAAAACAATTGCTGTATGTGGATTTTGTGCCCCAGTTATGATGCAGAATAACTGATATCTGTGCCTGATTGGTTGTATAAGCATATGAGGTGACCTAAGATCCTGTGAAGTCTTAAAAGTTACTCCACTGGGTGCATCCCGGCAACTGGTCTAACCTTTTCTACAGTCACTCCACTGACAAAACTGTAGGTGCTGGAATAAAAAAAACAGTGCTAGGCATCAGTTCACTTTTTCTACACGTATATATAATGTATAAATTATGCATTTTAAACATGCTTATGCATGTACAGTAGATGAAGGCAGTGTTGCCTAATGGATAGCGGTGTGCAAGCAAGGAGATTTTGACATTCCCCAGCAATATGGAATTTTTTAACAGCTTTTAGATAAGAATATGCAGACAAGCTTAAATACAGTAAAGTAGCTCTGAGCTGTCCCGAGTAACAAAAAACATTTATGCCAGATTGACAGGCCACTAGAGAAAAGTACATAAACCAGGAGTTGTTCAAAATAGAAATAAATGAACTCCAATGTTCATTAATTAAAAAATAAAATAAATAATAAATAAATAATTGTGTCTTCGTGTGTAGAAACAGGCATTACATGTATAGAATTGCTTAAATCTTTCGATAATGCCCGATCCAAGACTGCACGCAACACTGTTAAATTAAGAGAAAGAATAAAAGAAGTTTATAGAATTTTGAATCTATTCCAGGAAAAAAAGTGCAGATTTCTCTTCATAATTTGAGCATAATGTGCCTTGTTTCTGTTTTCCCCTGCAATTGAAGCTGTGCTAACTGGGTGGCACTGGAGATCTCTCCTGATAAAACATTCTGGAAAGTGTTCAGCTTCAAAACCCCACAAATGACATACAAACTGTTTGTTGGTTGGATTATTTGTATTCAGTCCTTCTAAAAGGAGCTGAAATAACTGCACAAAAGCCCACCAAACTATACATGCCCTGTCTATCTAATCCTACTATTATTTAATGATACCCTCGCATGGGTCTGTATTATATACTGTCTCTTAGTGTTCCTGAACACTGTAGGGTGAGCTGTTTTGTCTATAACTATTGTTATTTCCTGCTGTTTATTTTTGAAATATTGGAAAAGATATGGAAAAATATTTTCCATATCTGCCCCTTGCTGTTATCATACACTGTCCTCCCAGTCCCTGTGCAGTCTGGGTTTGGCTATATACAGGAACGTACCACCAATAGGAATTCTAATGGGAAACTAAATAAGTATTCAGAACTGATTTATAACCAAGGACATATGTGTAAAAAAGACAAAACAATTGTGATTATGTTGAATAAAACATTAGTACTAATATGTACACCACAGCAGGCAGCAATGGGAGGGAAAGGGTTTTGTGGAAAGCCCAGTAGCCTGTTCAGTAATACTTTAATAGCTTTATAAGCATTAAAAAAATGGGATTGTTGCTGTCATTTTAGTATGGACTTTAATGTGGTTATTGGTATCACAAATATCTGTGTGGAAATTGGATTGTGGTAGCCTCGCTACAATGCATTTTTATTACACTATAAACCAGTGAAGAGTTATGAACCAAGTGAATTGATTTGCATACCATGTAATGCCATCAGGAATACCAGATCTGTGAGCACTTGTAAAATACATGTTTTAATTGCCGTTACGTTTCTTTAAATCTATTTTAAAAATCTGTCACAATAGCCAGCAAAATAAGTTCCGGCTTCAGTGTTTGATTTCATAAAAGGAAATATTTAAACAATATTAAATGTGTCATTTGTTCATAAGCTGTCACTTGGAGAGATTTAACAACAGGTGGGTGTGTGTTAGGGAGGAAACAGCCAGGCTGTTCTGCAAGGTCAGACTCCTCAATGGCCGTTTATAAAAACAAAACAAAAAAATGTGCTTTACTTTTCATACAGGAAATTAGGTAGATCATACAATGTTCTAAGAAAAGAACAAAGGAGTGGCTGGTTTGAGCTTTCAAAAAAAATGTAGTCTCTTATAGTCCTGATCTGGTTTTACTCTTGGCAATTCTGTCATGTTTTACTCAATACAGCATCCACTTTCTTTTATCTTAATGAGTGAATTGTAAAAATAGCCTTACACTACCTGTTTTTATAGTTTGCAGTTAAAGGCATACAGATCATGTTGTTCTGTACCATCGCTGCAGGAGAGTTGTAGGCCTGTCACTGCTTTCTGAAACGCTGTGTTGGTTCCTTAACACGTGACACATCTTCCTTTTGTCACTATCCATATTCCATTCCTTCTCAATAGTGTAGCACTTTTCTACAACTTTGGAAAATCCTGGAAATCGGACCCAGGGATAATTAAAGCCACAGAGGAACAAAAGAAAAAGGTAAAAATGCTGAATGTTAGAGTAGATATACTTTAGGGATCCATTATAAATGTAGGTGAGTGTGTGGTGGCAGAATAGACGGAGGAAAAAGGACAAATGTAGTCCAGGAGTTAGCACAAGACTACATTCCCCAGTATGCCTCTGGGCCATTAACCAGAATAAGAATCACCTAGCACTGATTTAATTAGCAGGCAGGTATTTAACCCCTCTAAAACTGGATCCTGTATCTGGGTGAAGGCTGTGGGGACAGGCCAATATGAAAAGGTATTTCATAGTTGAGAAAGTGTTGGTTTTGGAGACAGGGATCTTACAAAGTTTAGTTAAGACTCCTAGGTGGAGTTAGGCTTTTGGTTTTTTATATTTTGTTTTGAAAATAAATCTACAGGCACCGCCCTGTTTGAAAACGTATCTGTCTGTGGTCCAGAGTACTTTTTACACAGAGACAGTGTTGAAGGACCCGAGTGTGTCAAAGCAACCCCCCCTTTGCCACTGTATATATTTGATCTATGTATGTTATTACTGTACATGCTTTAGCTAATTTAAAAAAAGAGATATTGGAATTAAATGTATTATTATTATTTCTAATCATGATCTATAACTGTATAACAGATTGTAAATAACCATGTATTACAGATTCTTAAAGTCTCTTAATTGCCAAAATGCCTCTGCAAGGATGCTTCATATCCTCTGGTCTTACTCAGATTTTAGGCAGCATAAACCTTGCAGCTCCATCTGTCTCCATCTGTCATTACTTATGCTTTGGATCATGTGGTCATGGTTTAAGAGATGTTATGCAGAGATATCTTTATCTCACAAATTAAAACTTGTCGTGACATCAAGAGAATTTATTACAGCCCACTCTTAAATATGAATGAACTGTTCAGACATCCAGAAAATGACTGTTTTCATTCAGGTTTAGCAAACATCACTCCCCTATGTGCCCCCATCATTTTGGGCCAGTAGCAACTTGTTTCGTCCAAAATAGTCCTCTGGGATTGTTTGAGATATAAATAAATAAATAAATAAATAAAAATGAAATCTATTTTATGCTGCTTATCTATGAAGTTTGTGATACAGGGCCTATATAAAAATGCTTTAACTTGAATTAATTTAGCTGTTTTATTATGACCATTCTTTCCTTTGTTGAATTAATTGCTGTTTTCAATTCCAGACCATAGTTGAACTTGCAGAGACAGGGAGTCTGGATCTTAGCATATTCTGCAGCACCTGTTTGGTAAATGCCTTCTGTTTTAACTCTAATTTGCTGTGTGTTGAAAGCTTAAACTGTTTTTAGAAATAAAACTGTATGCTGTACTGTTTTGTATTTTTACCTTTAAATTATTTTCAATGGAGAGTATGTGAGTGGCGTATTAATTCTGCATCGCGGTATTTATTCAACAGATACGGAAACCAGTAAGATCCAAGCATTGCGCTGTGTGTAACCGGTGCATTGCAAAGTTTGATCATCACTGCCCATGGGTAGGCAACTGTGTTGGTAAGTGATCACACACGTAGTCCTTTTAAGAAATGCAGTTCAGAAGCATATGTTTCCTCAGATGCCTGCACAGTTAAATTATTACTATATATATTTTCCCTGATCTTTGTGTTTTGTTTGAGCAGGTGTCCATAGAAAACAGTTTAGAGGAAACAGGAAAGGGGAGGCAGTTTAGACTAGTTGTTGGATCAAAGGGACCGGATTTGGGAAGATCATGGGTTTAAATCCCAGTTCAGTCCTTGACTCACTATCATCTTGATCAAGCTGGTTAATCGTTGTGTGCTCCAGTCTCACCCAGCTGGAAGCATGCTACGACCCGGCACTGTACATCAAATACTGCTGGTCTCTTTATTTAACCCTGTGGTGAATGACTTCTCTTTTTGATGAAAAAAAGTGTGTCCATTGCTTTGCAAAGTCTCTTTGAGACTGACTCTTATTTTGTTTGTTGTTTAGGAGCTGGAAATCACCGCTACTTCATTGGATATTTATTCTTCTTGCTCTGTATGCTCTGTTGGATGATTTACGGTTGCATCTGCTGTAAGTGTATTGAAATCCCTTAGTTTTTAGGTTTTTTTAAACTGTTCAATTGTTCAGAATAGCATGCCGTTTTGGAGTAGCCAGGGGTTTGGTTGTACCAAGGGTTCCAGATTGGGCAGATCAGTTGGTGTGTGATGTACACTCTAAAGGTCTGCATGTGGTATTAGCATGTAGGGAAATAAGGTATTGCAATGCTCCAGATCCAACAACTTCAGTCTAATACTCTTTAAGGGGGTGTATAGGGAGGGCGAGTCTATATGCAATTAAACGCATATGCTGGTATTTGGGACTCTGTTAGTTATGATATATATATTAAAAAGTAAAACTCTTAATAGAAATCCTTTTGAGATTGCCTGATCAGTTTTATTATTGCAACATACCATGCTGTAGTATAGGCATGCAAATGCATCCTACTTGGACTCCTCTTCATCCTTGTGCCTATAGTTACAGGAACATGGACTCGTACTGTTTATGAAACCAAAGTTACTTCTCACATAAAACAGACCTGCATGTGCCTATGTGCACGATTCCCTCTTATTCGATAAGGGGGCATTGCAATCTAAATGTTTTGAACAGCCATTTTTATCACACAGCATTTTCATTTAAAGCTTTTAAATGAAACCAATGCCTAATGTAACTGGAAACAGTTAACATTAATACCATGCTATCTAAAGATCAGCATGAGGTTGTCCAGCAAGCAACCTTTTGAGAGGTACAGAAAGCCGTACCCTGCGCAGTCAGCCACTAGTGATGTGTTCCACATGGCCTTGTTATATTTACTGTTTAGTCAACCACTTGCAGCTCTGAGTGGTACTGTATAAATATAGAAGAGGCAGCAATGCACTACAGAAGAAAGAAATACTGTTGTAATGAGTGAGAAATGTTTTCTTTGAAGCATGTTTCAAACCCCTTTATAATCAAAGTGATAATCTGTGGAAAGACAATTATACCAATTTTTTCAACCAAAAATAAGTTTTTATTAATTGAAGGGAACATTGCAAATAATAATAAAAAAAAAAAACTGTATATATATATATATATATATTATATATATATATATTATATATATATATATATATATATATATGTTAGAGTGACTTTAGAGCAATCACTCAGGTTCCAAACTTACTGTAAATCAATAAGACACCCCTAACACAGAAAATAAGTGAACAAAAAAATAACCAAAAATTATCTTTTTATGCATTTTATAACTATTTATTTGCAGAATACAAAAGAAAGTGCACAATTTTGAACCAACAACAATTATACAACAAATATAACTATGTACATGCTATTCACAGATCTGTGATTCTCCAGTATGATACTTTTCAAAGCTATCTATCACAAAACTTCCAGTGCGCGTCTCCACCCCCTCCCCCGGCTCTTCGTGATCGCTTTCTTCATTTTCCTCCTCTGTTTTGTCACTTTGAGAAATTAATTTCTTATTCACTGGATTCTTTGAAGTCTTCATCTAAACTACTTCCACGGTCACTGACTTCCATCATCGCTGCCGTATCTTTCTCTGCCGTGTGCTTTCTGCCATGATGCTCTCTCCAAGTCTCTCTACGCTTCTCTGTTCAAATCATTTTTCTCCAGCTTTTGAAGAGGTACTTGGCTGGTTCCACCTTGTTTCCATTCAGAGACGATTGGGGAACGTTCTTTGTCGGCTTTCTCCACTCAGAGCCGACACACGACTTCTTAAAACAGGTTTTTTTTTTGCGATGTCGGACTGAGTCCGACGTTAGACTCGAACAGGATTTTTGCAGCGTCGGACCAGGACCGACAAAGGACCACAAAGGATTAATGTAACTGTTGATCCTTATTTGCACTTTTAGAATTACATTCTTTTTGAGTATTTCTGCATGGAGAAACACAGCTGGTACATAAGAAACATTTACAAAGATGTACACTAATGTACTAAACATATTCCTGCAGAGTATTTAGAAGTTAATAAAGCCCTTGGTTTGAAACCCTAAGGTGGTGGTTCTTAGTGTTCACATCCATTCTTGTGGTGTAAATGTGTCTGTGTTTTGTTTTAAAGACTGGAGGATTCATTGTGCAACCAGCTATTCAACGGATGGATTCTGGGCGTACATTACTCAGATTGCTACCTGCTCGCCCTGGATGTTCTGGATGTTCCTGAACAGTATTTTCCATTTCATGTGGGTGGCAGTGCTGATCATGTGTCAGATGTACCAGGTGAGTGCAGCATCCCATACCATTGCTGGAGATTGACTGCGATAGGTCAGCCACACGGATTAGTACATGACTCAGAATTTTAAGATCAGGGCTAAAATTTTAAATGTGTGAAGCTATTTATGTTGAAATGGCGACATGTTTTAAGTAAGTGTGTGTGTGTGTGTGTGTGTGTGTGTGTCAATCTCAAATGCCTGATGATTACTCTGGATGTTACAGCCATACCACCTTGTAGCATGATATTGCCTGTACTTAAGCAAAGTTGGATTGGGGCCAGAAATTGGATGGCCAAGTGCTTTGTTAGCTCAAACGGACCAGGTTTTAATAAACCATTTTCTAAATTTTGAAAAATCTGGAAAATACTGCATTAACTGAGTGGTAACCACTAGTGCATCTGCTCTTGCCATCAAGAAGCTGAGAATTCTTCAGTCTTTTATTGGCGTGTAACCAGCTTGTCAACATCTCTTCCTGTAATTGTAATAACTGTTTATTAGTATGTGCAGACTGATTCAAACCTTTGTTTGACAGGTGCATTGAATTGAGACCTGTAATTGATATGTAAGCTTATGCTCTCATTCTTCTTTTTGTTTGGCCAGATCGCTTGCCTAGGTATAACCACTAATGAAAGGATGAACGCAAGAAGATACAAGCACTTTAAAGTTACAACAACATCTATCGAAAGCCCATTCAAGTAAGTACATGACGTTTGTCACTCAATACAAAAAAGTGATATCAATTTATAAATTAGGACCCCAACCCGAAGTGCGTCCCCATCTACATCGGGACAACCACATTGGGGTTTATTTACATTTTTAGAACCCCAAAATCTTTTCATGTTCAGGGTGGGGTTGTCTTGCGAATGACCCCAACGCGATGCGTAAAATTCACTGAACCCAAACCAGGTCTGAAGATGATCTGAAGAAGCAACCTCACTCAGGCAGTGAGCAGCAATGTCATAGTGCGCTCGGTCTTCCAATTAAAGCTACAGTACCAAATTAGCTGCACAGTACACAACAGAATACCATAATTTTTGCTGTATTCCGAATAAACATACATTTTTGCTGTATTCCAAATAACACATCAAATAGCAACATGATGGTCTAATACTCTCTTTTTTTCCCCTTTATCTTTTGTGCCACCCCACTACCAGCCATGGATGTGTACGGAACATCATAGACTTCTTTGAATACAGATGCTGTGGTCTTATCCGTCTCGTTGTTGTAGACTGGACAAAGCAGTACACAATAGAGTACGACCAAACGACAGGATCGGGCTATCAGCTGGTGTAGCGCTGCTGGTGCTTCCTTCTGAAGTCCTATCAACCATTGGCTGTTTCGGAGTGGTGCCTGAGAATTTCCTTACTGAGACTGACAGCTTGAACTAGCATGCTGTTGTGGGGCTACAGAAGAACGACTGCCGGAACCTCCTTTTCACTCAACGTCTTAATAACATGGACAGTATAAAACTGCCAGCCACGCTGAGGAGGAGGAGGAGGAGAATGCAAAAGGGGATTTATTTTTTTCTTGAAACAGCAGTCATTTGCAATTCATTTCATTGCAGTCTGGGTTGTTTTTTTTTTTTTTTTTTTTTTTTTTGTTTTTTTTTTTCTGTATGCATTTTGGCTGGTTTAAACTTGAAATTTAACATTTCCATAAGATTTTACCCCTTTGAAGTAATGAATTAAGAATATGAGACATATATTTAAACAATTTTAAGCATTTGTTGGCCTGGGGACAAAGGCATATTACCAAATCTGATTTGTTAACCTATGTGCACCAGCTAATTCAAATATTGCATCCAAGATTCCTGTACTAAAATTGACATTGAGTACATTGGAGGAATGTGAAGAAGCTCAAATAATTGTCTTTATAATGTCAATTGTCATCCAAGCTCAATTCTACAAAACATAAATGCATACCAAGGGGTACTGAGCAGTATTCTTTAAAATATAAATATGCCTTTGCAGCCAACATTATTTTTTTTTTAAACTATTTATAGCTTGAACCTATTAAAATCAGTTACTGTTGGAATATAGTTTGTTTTGGACTATATTCTCTAATTTATTGTGCAGTTCAGCTACCCTTCTCCTACATTAGGTAGAACAATCAACACAGTGTACAAACAAACTTATTGTGTTTTAAGACAGCCTTTTTAAAAAGGGTGTATGACAAGTACAGCAAGCATCCCCAAAACATTGAGCTGTTCTCGATAGTCAGACTGCATTTGGTGAAATGTATGGAATTGTTAAATGAAAGTACACAGTGCTTCAGTTTCCATTTCAGTTGTTGGACACTTAACTTTTTTTTTTTGTTAAACCATTGCACTGATTTTTTTCCTTTTTTTATTGTTTGTGATGGAAGTTGGGCTAATTCATTGTTTCTGAAACACTTCGATGTTTACAATGAGAGACAGCCATAGGCTTGTTTTAGAATAAATAAATAAATAAACGTGGTAGCCACCAAGCTTTTGTGAGACACACCTATGAAAGGACCTTGTAGTAGCGCCTGGATACCAGTGTAAAGAATGTTCATCTGTACATAAAGTATCTAGCTTTCCCTTTTTTGTGAGTGAATTTTCTGTGTTAGTTGAAGCTGCTAATTTTGTTTTATCCAACCAAAAAATAAAATTGTATTACTGTAGCTTTTAGTGATGTCCAGTGCTGCTGTTTATAGGAGTTTTTTCCCCAGTTCACTGCATGTCTGATGCTTGGAAGTATGGCAGTCCCTATAATCCAGTCCATTTAATCTACTGAAAGTGTTGGCCCAGACCATTCTTATCTAGAGAAACCGAGAATCTATAAATAGTGATTGTTCAGTATTTGCAACTAGACGTCATTTTATTCCCAGTAACTGTTACTTTGGTAGTGCAAAGACATTCATAATTTGCAAGTACCAAATACCAAACAAAAGATTACAAAAACCAAGTGTACTATTATATTTGAATGTTTAATATTGGGGAATAAAAGTTTAACAGTCTTGGGGCATATGCCGGGTTTGTCATAAAAACAGCTGTAAAGCAAAAACAAACAAACCAAACCCTTTTTTTTGTGGCGGTCTTCGCTGTCTGCATGCAAGAGGTCACAGATAATTGCTCTAGAACCGTTAAGGCAACTTTTAAGTCACCAAAAGGCAACATGCATTTGCTTTATGGGGACAGGTTGCATTGTAGTTTAGGTCAATCCATGCACCGTTACAGATCTTGTGCAAGAGCTAATGCTGACTTGAAACATATAAAAGGTTAAAAGGGACTGCATCATAACTCTCAAACTTTAAATGTTTTTTTTTAGAGACAGACTGAGACCTTACAGAAAAAAAAAAAAAAAACTTTAGTTTTTTTAACTGCCAACTCTGCTTGATTGAAATGGTTTGGCAGACTGCAATTAGATTAACTATGTACTACACAATCATTAACTCTTGAGAAATCTTAAATGTATCCCTATAATTTGTTCAAGTGATCTGTGAATATATGAAAGCGGTCCATTGGTAGATTTCAAGAGTGCCTGCATGTCAGAGGCGAGGCCAGGTGAGCCGTTAGCATTAGTGCAAATAACTAATCAATGAAAGCACTGGAATTTAACACTACTTACTATGTTTTTTAAAGAAAAAATCATTATTGCTTACAAAATGGTACAGAGCAGGTATTAGAAACCATAGCTGTCACAATGCTTCAATATATCGAGCCATCTGGTCTTGCACAAGCTTCTTTCACCTATTGCGACCTGCGCCCCAAACCTTACAGAGCAGCTGAGTTACAAAGGGTAGTTCAATAACTAATGCATCGAATGCTGAACGTGTTTCTACCCCTGTAACTGCCAATAATTCATTTACTTTTGCTGAGACCTTCATTGTACTACATTGTGAACAAAAATCAAACTTGTAAATGTTAATTAGAAAAAAAAAGTAGCTGTCGTTATATGTCAGATTTTGTAAGTTATTAATCAAATAAACATGGCCTATTACATAATGTTTAGACGTTGTTGATTTCTGTTCCCGTTACTGTAAAATGTCTATATGTTACACAAAGCTTTCAGAGTCTGCGCTGGCACTCACCAACTTTGGCTTGGTACTCTTATAGTAATTTGCTGAGCTTCTAAAGGATGGATCCTGGGAGCCACTCACTAAATATGACATTTGTTACAAGACTATTCTACATGCTGTGGATCTAGGTTAGTTTTACAATAGTGACCATTGGTCCGCTCGCGAAAGGTAAATCCTGGACCTGCTGTGTGTCACAAGTTATATTCTGTACTCCTGTGACTAAATCCATTTTGTGTAGAAAAATAAGCTCTAGATGAACTTTGTGTCCTGGGAGATTTTCAGGAAATAATTTGGCCATTTTGTATAATCATGGAGAAGCAGCAGCAAAGAATGGGTTAGAATATAACAACTACCATAAAAAGGGTATTGATCATTTAAAATGTTTATTTCTTGTCTAAAACCAAAAAAAACTTGAATTGGGGAGAAAGGTTAACACTTGGATGGCAATTGATTAAAATGGGGATTAGGAGAAAGCTGAAATGTTTTTAGTTATGAAGCTACAAACCAACATTCAGTTGCTGAAGTGGTTTGGACAGTCATCTCACCTAAATCATGTTCCAGCCATTGGGAGTTAGACAGGGTAGGATTTAATTTGTCAATCCACAGCCCTATGAATAAACTTGTTAGTTGAAACTCATTTGTCCAAGTGTTACTTTAGGTTCCATGTTCCACCGACCGTTCCACCTCAGGTTTGTTCTTCCAGAACATTGCTAGCATCAGGACATGGAAAACATGCAGCACATTTGCATTTTGTGCATCTTAAAGAACTGGAATTCCAGACAGCATTTGCTTTAGAAGGCAAATGGGCACATAAAGTTGACTGTCAGCAAGAATAAAAATTCAGATCAGGCCTGGTTTGAAAAATTGCACTTTTTGAAAATAATCATGTGATGTCTGGCTACACATTCTTGCTTTTGTATTGTACTTGGCTAGGATCTACAGGAAAAATGCATTGACCTGAGATTTGTTAGAACAGGGCCCACAGACAAACCTGCCGCCTTACCCGCGAAAGGCATTTTAAACTCTTGGCTCAGTTATACAGTTTTTGTTGGACAGGTTGTCTAGCCAAAAAAAATGCCTTATGAACACATTACTATTACTCCTACCAGCGATCAGGACTGTTTGTGGTTCACTTTTCACAAAACCTTTAGGAGAACACGCCCCCACACATGGCTTGATCCAGGAGTCATGAGCAAGAGGAACGCTCTTCACATTTCACTTACTGCTTTCATTTTGATTTTCTTTGCTTGCAATCAATCCAAGTGTTTATGACTGCAATTAGACAAATACAGCATGTTCTGACAAGACCGTCTGCTTGTCCAATGAGAGGCACAGCCCACCTCAATTACACAACTGAATATTTCCATGTAACACTTCACTTAAAGAACTGCAATTATGAACACTAATTTTAACAGTAAGCAAACCAACAATGTCCTTAATCCTATTGCACAAGCCCTAAATGAGTGCTCACATGAATATTAAAGCAATACCGTACATTTGTCCAGTACAAGTTTTGTAATGGAGCAATAATGCAATTACAACAGCACTGTACAAGTTAAAAAAATTAAGAGCATAGTGTTTAATAGGACTCAGATTTCAACTTGTAAGAATTGACAGCTGTTGTAAACTGTACTTTTCCCAGAGGTGAAATTTGAGAAAGGATGCAGCAGCCCTGTGTTTTCGGCTTTTAAAACTACCGAAATATAATTTGCTCGCTCTCAAACATGCAGACAAGTGTTTAATAGAAAGGTGTTTTATCAGATACTTCACTGTTTGTGTGATTTTCCAATAGTCTCCAAATTGACAAGAGAATAGTCTTACGAGTAGAAAGATGGAGTTAGGTCTTCAGATCAGATATTCCAGGAAGGCCTAGAGTCCTGAAAACAAACCAACATGACAGAGGACCAAAGACCAAACAGTTTTTGAAAATGTATACAATTTTATTTATTTCATTTATTACGGTACAATGGAAAATAAGATGCCAACAGCCATTTCATGTTCACCTGTGTAAAAGGCAGATACTCTGAGGAAGCAAACATCTGTTAGCAACAACGTAACAAAATGGCACAAATGTTTTCATAGCAGAATTTGAAGAACATACAGAGCTGCTATTTTCATCTCTGCTACGCGTGTTCCAAGAGAGCAGGGTTTGTAGCTCCCTCACTGGCTGTGGATGAGGGCTCCGGCACCCTGGCCATATCCAAATCCTTTGGGGCCGAAATTCTTAGCGTAACAAGCTGCAAAGAGATTTTGCACTTTGACAGTCACCACAAATTGCAAAAAGATTATTGAACCTTCAATGAGTAACTATTTTTGAATCTGTAAAACGATAGAAACCCTCCACTTCTCCCGAGCACTCAGCGTTTATCACTGTGTAATGTAACACACCCTAAAAACAGTAATGTAGCGCCAACACCTTAAGGAAGAGGAACAAAGAACACATTCTCAAAATCCTAGATTGTTTCAGGCTATCAAGTCTGCTACTACCCAAAAAATAAATAAACACAAACAGCTCAAAAACCACCAATATATCTTTAAACTAATATCAGGCAAAATGTAAAATATCCTGTTTTAAAAAAAAAGACAACCTGCTTGCACCATACAGATCTCATGGTCAAGCAATTTTTGTACCAAAACATCTCCCACCCTTCACCCAGTATTTAAAGATAATCAAGTGCTACTGTTTGTTTTGGGCAACTATATCTGTTTAGAGAACAGGCACTGCTTCTAGGTTTCCTACACATTGTAGGTAATCTTCAGTTTTCTTTTTGGAAAACGTGGCAGAACAGAAATCAGAAACAGCTCCACTTGCTTCTCCTTACCAGCTGTGGCTGATGTAAATAACTGAAGGCAAGACTATTACATTCACTATAGCAAATCTGATAAATCCTTAGGTAGCTGGCCCTGGTAGAGAAAATATATGGGAAGTTGGAGAAATAAGGCAAGATACCATATTCAAGCCTTGCCTTGTGGTTCATTAGACGGAAGGCACCTTCCACAGGACAGACACACCATCTAGAGCAGGGCTTCTCAAAACACGGTCCTGGGGAACCCGTGGCTGCTGGTTTTCGTTCCAACCGAGCTCTGAATTACTTAACTATAATCTTAAATCCGAACTGATAACTTACTTTAGACCTTTTTACTTGTTTTCAGCTCTTGAACAGTTGCATATTTCAAGTTAACTATAACACTTGATAAGCAACTTGAACTGTGTGCAACTGTTTAAGAGCTGAACACAAGTAAAAAGGTCTCATTAAGCAAATTCTCACTTCAATTAAGGGTCTAGTGAAGTAATTGAGAGCTCGGTTGGAACGAAAACCAGCAGCCACAGGGGGAACCTAAGATAGAGTTTGAGAAGCCCTGATCTAGAGTATTGTTAATGCATATGCTTTTCTAAATAAAGCTGTGTGTTCAAATAACACGATCCAACAAAGTAAATGTCTACCAGTACAGAATGAAATATCCTTACAGCATCTTGTGGTTACACTGCCTTCTGTAGGTCTACTAGACTGTATTAAAATTACACTGAAGTTAGGGATCACTCTTATATGCATATCTTAAAACTGAAACCTTGTTATGCTCAAAGTTACCAAAAGAGAAAAAAGGCAGCTCAAAAAGACTAAACTATATATTTTTTTTAATTTAGTAGGTCGCCGGTTATTTTTATTAATTATTTTCTCCCAATTTAGGAGATCCAATTATGATTAAAGCTCGGCTCACCACTACCACCACTGCGCCGACTCGGGAGCGGTGAAGATGAGACATGCTGTCCTCAACAGCATGTGCAGTCAGCCGACCACTTCTTTTCACTTTGCAGACTCACCATGCAGCCACCGGAGAGCTACAGCGTTGGAGAACAACGCAGCTCTGGGCAGCTTACAGGCAAGCCTGCAGGTGCACGGCCAGACTACAGGGGTCGCTGGTGCGTGGTGAGCCGAGGATACCCTGGCCAACATAAACCCCCACCCCCCCCCACGAGGCACGCGACCAAATGTGCGCCCCCTGGTGTATTACTGTTTTGTCGATACAGAACAGAGTATGTGAAATATCTTTCACCGAATGCCGAGCTCACTTTAACAGTATGTGTCCCAGGAGGTTTTCAATACAGTATTATAAAGCTGTTAAGAGAAAGCTCACCCTTGCAGTAGATCTCTCCCTCCTTCTCAGTCTGGGTGGTGGACTCCAAACTCTTTCCACACTTAGCACATCTGAAGCAGTTCTTGTGCCAGGGCTGAAGGAAGGAGTCAGACACTGTAAATAGCTGCTGAGATTTAAATCTGCATGCTAGCAACAGCTCAGCAGAAGTACTAAAGAATGTTACTGGTATATGTTATAATGACCATCTAATACAACTACTACAGCAATACAACAACTACTAAAGCTAAATCTTTTGTAGTCATTTTTGTATTACTTTAGTATAAATACATGTTAATTTGGATTCATATGTTGTTTTTTTCTGACTATGTGAACGAAAAGACACACATTTGCCCATTTTCCCCCATTGGAAATAGTGATATTTTGAAATATCACTGTCCTGGTCACAAAAGCAAAGTCTGTGGGGAATAATAGCCATTTTCTATACTTTTGAGGCATAAGCAATTAGGAAATAACACTTACTACCCAGGAACAAAAAAAAATATAATTTACACGGTGCTATTCAAGTTAATAAAATACTCCATCTTCAGAGTCATGTTCCCAAATTAGATGAATTGGCGATTCCACACAGTGACTATCACAGGACAGCTGAGCTACTCAAGGCAATATCTAGAAAAATGACTGATTCTAATCTGATGAAATGTTGAATGCCTGTTTGTTAGGAGACTTGATTAACTACTTCACAGCACTCTACTGGCCTCATTGTGCTGACCGGGCACCTCTGTGGAGTTGTATTCGATCCTGCCTGGAGGGCTTTCCTACTAGTGAAGCAGCAACACTGGAAAACATTTCACAGATTGACTTAATTTGCACAGCTGCCTTGTTGCCAAGAAGCACACAGTTTATCTGCTTTGGTCATCTGTGAACCAAATAATGGCTTTTGCAAGAAATACCCCAAGAGGAACCAAAACCGTGCTACTCATTTGTCATTTAACTAGTTAAAGTTTGTTTTTGTACATTCCCTTAGGCTTCAGGGAGTGTGTATATATTATATGGCTCAAGACAGGAAAGTGTTCCCATTTAGGATGGCCATTGCAACCTTGCAGTTAACCTCTCACCTTTCCTGCCCCAACTATCTTCTCAGCAGCATACACAGAATCTCCACACCTGGGGCACTTCTCAGCCCCACCGAACTTCTGGGCAAACTTGGAAGTGTTGGGGTTTGTGGTCGGCTTGTGACTCTGCGCTCTGCTCCCAGACAGAGGGGGAAAGAATTGCCAGTTAGAAATTCAAAAGTTTAACAAAATGACAGAAACATTGCTAGTTAACCTTGTCTCAAATTGTGCTGCGGTTTTATGCTTGGGTTACGAAACGCTTAATGAAGCTGCAAATCCTTCGCTTGGAGTGGTGGCTGAAAGGTTTATATTGTACTGTAGCAGATTTATAGCCAACAGAATTGGTTCCAAGGAAGTTTGTTCATAACTTCAATAAAGCAGAAAGCTAGCCATCCTACACTAGAGCAATCGTTCCCACTTCCTCAATTCAAAAGGAGCACTGTCATTTTATAAGCATTTCCCCAAACTTCAATATCTTACAGGTTTTAAAATCAACTAGATACAGGTGGCTTTTGAAGAATTAATTACAACTCACATCAACACTGATTTCACCTTTATCCCCCCCCCACCCCCCAGATTAAAATATCCTGGCTAGAGAATACAAAGCTACCCAAAAGCAGCATCAATGCATGCTACTGATCAAGGCCTGTATCCACTGGATGACGGCACTTACCCCTCATGTTTGATGCCCAGTCTCTCTCCTTTGTCCATGTTGAGGGTTCCTGCTCCCTGGCCGTAGCCATAGCCCTTTGGCCCGTACTTCTTCCCGTAGCAGGACTTGCAGTAAATCTCATCATCGTGAATGGCCAAAGTAGTGCTGTCTAGGCATTTGCGACAGACCACTGCAATATAAAGTAACAGTTAAGACCTACTTGAAAGCTCCTTTCTTCAATATGTCCAGGTGCAACATGAATAATGATCCACTTCTGAGGAACCAAGGGTCTCCCCTTCCAGTTCACAACCATTATCAGTGAATGTAGCCCCTGCTCCAGCATGTCTAATCTGAAGCTGGCATTTCCAGAAGGGTTGCACCTAGACAGAGCTAAAACCACAGGAAAGAACATGAACATTACTACACTGGCCCGTCAGAGCACAGCTGTGGACAGAAGTGCCCTATTACCTAGTCTACACACACAGTTTTACTACAAGTTAGTTTAAAGAAGGAAGTATGATGGTGTATAGAACACAGAACCCACCAGAGTGTGTGTACTGTTTATATGTGTGCGTGTTTCAGACAGGTCTCAACTACTACTCTTGCTTTACTTGTTCAAGCAGGGCACATGTTAGCTCAGAAGAGGTCACAGAGAGGGTGTTGCTAGGAGACTGTCCCCACATGAATCCATTGTTTGGATCCTCCTGACTAGTTTGTTTACTCAGTCACGTGCTGCAACATCATTCCCTGAAGGTTCAAGAGTTCAGCCTGGAAGGAATTGTGGGAAATCAAAAAACATGCCCAACTCCAAAAGGTAAACCTCCTGCAACAACAAGTCACCCTCTTGATGGCACACTGGGCCAACGCACAAGCTTTACAACCAGGGGCCGCCTTGGGTCAAAAGTGACCTTGTTGTGTCACTGCTACCCAGGGCAGTGAAGTGAGCTGCATACAGCAAGAAAGCACATGAAGAACTGCATCTACACACACACTTTCTTTACGCTTCTCTTTATGCCTACAGGGACAAAGCAGCTTCTGTAACATTCTGCCCTGTAAAACACACTTATTTTCCAGTGTCCAGGCTAAATCCAAAGCATGCTTGTTGCATTACAGTGCAGCCCCGACAGTTACAATGCATTACAGTCAAGGTTGTCAGAGGTTCTTTGCTATCCTGTTTAAAAGAGAATGAATTATCCACACACTGTAAAACCTCAACATGACCAATCTTAAATGAACAATGAAGTAGGGCTCCTCCCAAAAACATTTAAAACTTATCGGTTTGCTTGCACTACTAATATTGTGGTCAATTGATAAATACAACGCTTAGCCAGCTTTATGCCATACACAACACCACCACAAGCCTGCCAACTATTAATGAATACAATATTGTGTGTGTATATTATATATATCCCTATTTCTCTCTATATAAAAAACACACTTAACAGGCAAATATCATTTTCAACAGACCAGAGAGAGAAAATGCAAAGAATTATACACCTCACTACCCTGTTATTCTCTACTAATTAAGAACTACAAACAAGTTAGTACTGGTACCAGCTGCATACAGGCAAGTACTGGTCAGATTCTTGCTTTAAAACATTGGAGACCAAAACAAACTTAACAAATACCACTACTTACAAATGGCCCCTATTCCAAACCTAAAGATCCTCTGGTGCCCTTTGCAACAGACAGCAGAAAACTAGCTATTCTCAGTTTACACCTGTACTGAACTGTGGGGGTCCTTCCATATACATCAAGGTGCTCTGATTATGCTTACCCAAATCACAAATCAGCCTGGCAGTTTTAATGAGTTTTGCCTGTATAAGCAGTTCTGATTGACGCAAGATATCCATTGCAAACATGAAACAAGATACAAAGTCAAACCTCAAGGAACCATCTTAAAAGTGCACGGAATAGAGGCAGTAAGCAGTCTATTATCAGACAACAGTGACTGGGATACAGTGGCGGTGCCTGTCCTCCGCAAGTCCCAACTGAATTACAGGTATCTACAGAAACCTGGCACAGTCAGTCTTTACCACAAGAAACTGATACATCAGAGCCTGGGGATAGAAGGCACGAGCCAATATTTTTGTCCACTTTAAAAGGCACATTTCCATGTACATATGGTGGATGTAGGTGGTGCAATCTATGTTTTCATTTCAGATAGCTCCAATTTAGCTATTACAGCTGCAGTACTTCTGATCTTTTATTCATAAAAAAGCGTCAATCACATTCCACAATGGCTCCTGGTAAAACCTTTAGTTTTTGGTGCATGACATCTTTGTCTTCATTGGTTTAGTCATAATGGGTACTTACTGCACAGGAAACAGCACTTGTGAAAGCTCTTCCCATCGCACTGCACCTCCTCAGCATGGTACACGTTCTGCTTGCAGGCAGTGCATTTGTTACCACCTCCCCAGACAGACATATTGACACTAACAAAAACAAACAGGTGTTAACAATTAACCATATAAAAAACTAACAAACATGCAGCTCCAACAGGAAGTGGAGGCAATGCAGGTCTTCCCTACAGCCACAAGGTGTAGCGAAGAACACCTCTACCCATAGTGCACTTGCACCCAAAAAACACTGGGAGCAAAGGATCTGAACTGGTTACTCAAAAAAAAAAAAAAAAAAAAAAACCACATTTCCTTGATTCTGATGTTTAAAGTGGCTTCAGTCCTGCACCTTCTCCTGCATGCCCTTCAGTCGTGTGGAAGAGAGGCGCAATGAGGGCTGGAGGTCAGAGATGGAATTGCAGCTTTGCTTAATACCATAGAGCAGCAGCATACCAAGGCTCTTGTTCAATAAACACAACATTGAGGCAGGCCACAGTTAAAGGCAAAGGTGTGAAACTGACCCAATATGGCTATTCCACACAATCAACAGGATTACTTAAGTTTGTCTGGCTTTAATTTCATTTTCTACAAATGAGTAAAAGGTGACCAACTTCTCAATTTAAAATCTGCCACAAATGGGTTTTACTTGCTGTTTGAAATTTTTGAAGGGGATATGAAACAATTTAGTCTTGTGTGTATTCCCCATCAATACTTCTGGTTTGTTAATCAGACAATTTACCAATTTGGGTCTTCAACTTTCTCCTCAAAAAAAAAAAAGCTTGCAGTTGTACAGTTGCCAGCAATGCCAAGTCTATTTGAAAATGAACTTCATTTCAGGACAGCAGTGCATTATACAACTGGTGCAGCAGACTGCTGCAGATTATTAGTGGAAACACGTTAATGAATCCGTTTAAAAGCCAATCCTCTGAACCTGGGCCACGCTGAGCCAGCCCTGCAAGGTGTATACTGGAACTGCAAGTTATGCTCAATCGCCTGTAAGCATGTGAAGTCTGCTGTATAATTAACCTTCTTAACTGCATATCAAGATAAGACACTCCTGAACTTACACCAGACACACACTAGATAGTGACTTTACCACACTGCCCTTGCCAAGACCATTAGACTGTTCGGGCTGGCACTAGGCAGAACTGGCCAAATTTAAAATAAAGATATATTACATACACACACCACACAATGCTCCACAGAGTTTTTCACCACATCCCAGACATGCATGGCAGATGACTCGAGGGATAAAGGCTGCATTGACACACAGCAACACGTTCCTCAGATGCAACGTTTGCCTCCATGCAATCTAGTTGGTCTCATTAAATATTTCACTGCAATCAAATACAATTAACCTGTTATGGATCAAATGATTCAATATGGGGGGGGGGAAACAAAAAACAACCAAAAAAAACAAAAACCAAGTGTCATCTATACTTTGTTAAATCCACCCATGTAAAGTGTGTGTTTCTTCCACGTCTCTGGTATAAAAAAGCGAATCATTAGCCTTTCCCAGGAAGATGACTCAATGGCCATTTCCTTGTATTTAAACAATACTGTTCTGATTATAGCTGGGAATAGGATGGGTGGCAATCTGTGGGAATGGGATCACTGACAATACACAGGAAGTCAACTGTAAAACTCCAGGTATCCACATTTCTACACAGGTCTATTTATTTTTTCTACAGGAACCATGTGTTGCAACTCTTGATTGAAGTTACATAAAGTCAACTATGGATTTGTCCTTCTAAAGTTGAAGCACAAAGTATTTTACACACCCATACAAACATCATGCAACCCAAGACCCTGAGGTAAAGGCTTTGACAGCCAAAATACTGATAATAAAAATACCTTCACTGTGCTGAAGTCTGGCAGCATGTTTCTGCTGTACATATTTTCTGGTTTAAGATGGATGTTTCTAACATTATACTTTCCTCAATGCCAAACATCACATAACCCTCTATCTCTACAAGCAATTCTACATTGTGACAGAGACAGTGTCCAATGTTCCATTAGCGTTGCACTGCCTCATTTATATACATTATTTATACAGATAATGGAGAATTACATATACTGTAGTACAAACTAGTGTTGCCAAAACAGAACACTAAGTATTTGTTTCAAAGAGAGTATGTATGTAATATATATATATATATATATATATATATATATATATATATATATATATATATATATATATATATATATATATATATATATATATATAATCCATCTGCTGCATTTCTCTCACACCCTGAGCTCTGCAGAGATAAACCACAACTGGATTTATTAGAGCAATTTACAGTACTCTGTGGAAATATATCAGGATTGTAAAACCAACAGCTGCGGGAAATAAGAATGAATAGCACTGGCTGGACAGAATCTATCCACGCTGTATGCAAATGTCCACTACCGCCGAGGCCATATCCGAGTCAATTAAGCACGGTATTGTGAATGCGAAGGCACTTACTCTATCACATTCACTAGTGTTGTACGCATAGCTTCCAACCAGCCGATAACGTGAACCGAATATAGGTTGTGGGTGTATTCGTGGGAATGTGACTTATACAATACTGGGGGTGGCTGCGTCAGCACTTTAACGTCAAAATGTCGTACTAAACAAACTGAATAAAGAAAGGGTGCACGGTACACTTAACTCAAACAGACCACATTTGCTATCATCAACCTTTAATACGTCATTAAAAGAAAATACAGACGTGTGTGTTTGAGTGTGCGAGTAAAGTGTGCATACTGAGAAATGGACGTGTCCTTCTCTCAACAAGAGTCATAATTACGAGTTACTCTACTTGTTCAAACGCAGGTGTGTTATTCAAGTACCAGTTTACCACCATATACTGAATTATAATGTTCCCGAGATTTAACTAAATAATCCAGCGTTCCTCCGCGAATCAACAACCTTAAAAAAAATCTAATTACTTTACGCGTACGTGTTTGCAAATTATGTGTCGTTTAATACACTTCAATAAAACGTACACTCTGCTTACATAGTGGGATCATTTATTTTATCTGTTGTGTAAATTCAAAATCGAGCAACACACGTTATGATACGAGTACTGCCACATACTATATCATTTTATCAAATTCTACAGCGTCAATCCCAGATAACAAGCAAAATAATACTCACCTTCTACGTTAACCAAGCAAGTGCTCACCACCCCAGCGCTTCACATTCTGCGCTTCGCCCGCAAACTCTCAGGAATTCGGCATTTCATAGTTGCTCGATGGAGGGGCGTGGTTAGGGGCGTGGTTAGGGGCGTAGTGGGGAGTCAGAGCTGCAATCTGGGGTGTGTAGCAGTGATGTAATGGGTTCGTAACCTACTTAATACACGTCATTATATTCATAAATAAATGCATATCAATATTCACCGATTTTTGTATTTTTTTTTTTTTTTAAATCAAAACAGGAAAACAATTAATTACTTCTAATACGTTATAAACGCCAAGATAACAAGCCTCTGTTTCCTGTTTAACTCATACTAGCTCCAGTCGCATGGACGCGTCGAGGGCCTGGCGCGAATGCTAGTCTTAACTAGTCCACTTCATTTATTTACTGCAGTGCGAAAGTTGAGTACCATGTTAAATTTGACGATTTTAACCCTAACCACCATTACCTCCGTATTTGTAACCACCTTGGTTACAATTAAAGACACACACACACCGTATACAAGTTTGTTCCATGGTTCTAAGATTCATTTTTTAATTGATTGATGTGTTCTATATTGCGGCCTGTGCTAGAGTGCTGGGACTAAACAGCCTTCCTCGTTCAATTCAGTTCACGTGACAATGTTATCTATTCACCTCGTTTTTCTTCCTATAGATATTTGTAGAAAAGGTCATATTGTCACAGAATTATAATGATACAAGGAAGGCTGGTTGGTGCCAGCACTTGGGATCCTCCAGGCAAGCTCAAAGCAGTTTATAAGAAAAATAATAAGAACCCAATATTAGAACAAGAAGTACTAAGTCAAGTAAAGACTCAAAATAATAATAATGATTATGATAGCCCAATAGGGGAGCAACAGTGTCAAGTACCACTCTCAAGTACATAGGACTAAAAATGAGAACTTAATCTGCTTCCTCTAACAAATTATGTTTCTTAAAGTAAAGAATGCATGTAATTTTAATGTTTAATTCCTAATTATATAGATTGCACACATTATCAAGAATAATGCAAGTGCAGGGATGAAACAATGCTGTGCAACATCACCTGATCAATTGCAGTATATACGACCTAGATCAGTTAGCCGTGCGTTGCCTTCTAAATGTTTTGGAGCAAAAAAAACAAACAGCATTTGAAAGGGAGCGTTAAGAAGTATGACCTTCTGCAAGCTGGACTGTAAATGCAACCGGAAAATCAAGGAGCAAGCGTTGCCGGTTTCTTAGGGAATGGCAGATGTCTCCGAAATAAAGAAATCTGCAGAGCGCAATACCCCTTGAACAGATGATGAGTAAGCTGTATCAGTCATGTACTTTATTATACATTGTTTTAGATAGTATGTAGAACTTGTGTCCTTAAATCCTTTTAATACTGTATCTTTTCCTAGATATGTGTGTGTGTGTGTGTGTGTGTGTGTGTGTGTGTGTGTGTGTGTGTGTGAAATACATGATTCAGCTGTAGCCAGACAAACAGCCCACACATACCACTGTGGCAAGAGCCTGTTTGAGTTGTGTTTGACACTTTAGTGCTGACAGCAATGCATTCTAAAGCATTGTAAATTGTATATCTAATCTGACTCATGTCTGATTGAGCATATAAACTCTGTACTGTATAGGGAACTATTATTTACAGGACACCAGAGCAGAACAAGCCAAACAAATTCTATGTTGTTGAAACGTATTTAAGTAAGGAACCAGTTGGTTCTGGGCGGGTACCAGATCGTTGATAAGAGTCCGTTCTTATTTTCGAGGTGGTGATTTATTATACATACAATATTTATACAGGAGAGAAGCACTGAGATGCAACAGCTTGCTCCCAGTTGCTGGTAATGGCCCAGTCACGCGCACATGCAGGGAGAAAGGGAGGCTGTTAAGAAAAGGACAGGGAGGAGGAGCAGGAGAAAAGGAGACAATATGTACATTGGAAAGGTAATGACAAGCCTCGAATTACAACAGGGAAGTGCATATCTTATATAGAAGGATTTGTTTGCATAATATATAAGCGAGTCATGTAAAGAACAGACCATTTACAGAATGTGTGCTGCATATTTCAGGTGTGTTACCATAGTTACTAGTAAAGGTTGTTCATAAGTGAATAGCTTGAAACGCTATTGCAAGCATTTTTCAATCTGTCAATTCTGAAGAAAGGTAAACATTTAGCTCTGCTGAGTCAGTAAAAGTAACGTCTCAGTATTTTAATTAGTTTGCAGTACTTTTAATTGGTTTGGCTACTCAGCCCCTTGGAAAATCTCAGTTTATTTTTTGAAAATATTCCAGAATGTTACACGTCAGTTGTCTTGTTTTTTTGGGGGGTTTTTTGTCAATATTTATTATCTGGTAAATGCTGAGATACTTTGCAACTGTTTCAGTTATTTGTGTTTCTTTAACACTACTTGGTAACACAGTAATGTGTGCAGCCATGCATCTAAGCAAGGGGGGAGCAAAGTAAACATCCAGGGCACCATGTATGTCATTTTTACATTATACTACATTGTGAGTGAACTACATACCTTATTAAAAATAAATAAATAAATAATTAGACATGTTCAGCTTTTCCATGTACTGAGAATATCATTTATTACATTCATTTATTAGATTTCTGTCCTTTCATTTTACAGGCTTCACCGGAGCCACCTCCACACGGCAAGCTGGTACCCCGAGTTGATTCAGTAGCTGCTCTTTTTATTACCCAATCTCCCGGGAAACTTCCTCCCCTTCTGTGTGTCCAAATTTGGATTCCAAGAGTTCTGTAGCACCATGCCTCTGGAACACACAGCCTCTTTTATAGGTTATTATATTTCATTTGTGCAAACCATCAAGCACCAGATTTAGAATGCTGTACACTAAAATACCCATTAAACACTCATTTCCAGAATCACCCTGGCCTTGCCCACTCTTTGTGTGGCAAGAGCTCTGTGTTGGACTGTAAATCACATGGAATGTCATCCTGAAAGAATGTATAGTTCTTTGAGAACGCTTGAAGGAAGTCTTAATTAGGAACAGATGGACCTGGTAGGCTGGCAGCTTTAATCTGTCCGTGAACCTTTTATGGTAAAATCTTCATATTCATGAAATTCCCACGATATTAAGAACCATGATGAAAGGCTTACAGAGTCTTCTGTTGCATCGGTTGTGCCTGTTTAAAATAATTCTTCGTGGAAGTGTTGGAAATGAAAGCTGTCATTGCAAAAAGGGGTTTGTGTTTGACTGGAGATGGCAATGCATTGTTCCATACAGTAGTTTGCCCTTCTCTGCACTGTACAGGCCTATCTGGTGAATTATAAGGAACAAAAGCTTCTTAACTTCCCTAGAGCTTTTCTCTACAGTCACTATATGAGCTAAACAGATGTGATACCAAAATGGTATGTTTGTAATACTGATAAGATCATACAGAAACCACTTCATGCCCTGATATTTTCCATATACCTCAGACACTGGAAAACTGTTCAGGCAGAGCACATTTGGAATGGGAACACATAACAAAGAGAAATTAGGAGAGACACCACATGACTGAAGTCTTTAAAATCTTAAAAGGAGTTGGCATAGTTCACCCAAACCAATACTTTCAGCACAGTACAGAAACCAGGAGAGTGAGAAATGAACTGGAGATAGACCTAATGGATTGGGCTACCTAGTCATTGTTACTGTGGCAGAATCATTTGGATCCTTTAAGACTTAACTTCACAAAGTTTTGTGGTCAATCAGCCTTCTCTTTGTAATTTTTCTTGTTCTTAAGGTATGAACCTGGTACAATTAAAAAAAATTCTAATTTGAGCTTGCCAGTGAAAAAAGAGGAGTCTAACAATTTGGTTATTTGTTTTACACAAGTTTATAACAAAGAAATATTAACCTGTTATATTGGGTCACTGATGCTATTTTGAAAAAATAATTACTTTATTATTGAAAAGTATTGTGTGCCCACAAATGGGAATCTGATAAAAAAGTGAGACTGCTGTAGCCGTTTAGGGACAAATATTGTCCCAATAAGACTTGTTAGCATATTAAAGCCATGTTTTATTAACTATCCGTCTCTATGCCGTGTGTTCTGTTTATTTCAAACAGGGCAGCTAAACCAGACAGTATCAAGGTAGGCCTCTAAAGAACTTTCTTTTGAAGTTGTCCAAAATCATGTATTTATTTTTTGTTCTTTATTACAACCTTCCAGTGCATCCGAATGGAATTTGGCTTTCTCTTCCAGACTGTAATTACACTGTTCCTCCATTTAACTGTACTGGCCTTGGCACTTCTGAATGGCCTAGAATAATTTCATTCAGTGCCCAGCTAAAAATAAGATTTCATCAGCAAACATTATTACTAGTGAAATTGTATCTAAGAGCAGACATCGATGTCTAGAAAAAACTAATTTTTATTATATGCTGGAAAAGGCCCCTGGCGGATGTGTGTGTTTGTCAAGAAGCCCTAGCTAATATCCTAGTCTGAGCAAAGCGGCTCTCTGTGGGGGTGATTTAGGTCCCTCTCAGCAGAAAGCGTAGAAGTGTGCTCTCTTGGGCGGGCTCTACTACAACTACATGAAGGTCTAGTGGAGGTCATGGTGATTGCAGAGAACAAGGGAAAATGTTTGAATTTCTACCTTAATAACTTGGTCTAATAATTTGGTCACATTATCTATATATATATATATATATATATATATATATATATATATATATATATATATATATGTGTGAGTTTGACATCCAGCTAAATACTAATTTACATGTATTTTATTCATGCATCGAGTTTCATAGATAAATGCAGTTATCACATTGTCTGAAGTACAGTTTACCCATTTTTGCTGTCCACGTCTCTCCAGTATAACACGCTGTGTGGGGTCACGCCTGACGAGTTTTGTAGCTCTGTGCTAGTGGTCAGGTGTTTCAGAAGTATGTGGACTGAACCCGCCACCCTTTTGCTTTCTTTGGCTTCCCAAATGACCAGTATGGGATTATATTTGCATTATTTTGTATAAAAATGAAATAAAATTAATGAAACACATTGTACACGCTAATTAATCATTGTTTTTACCAACCTACTGCTTTGGATTCATCAACAAAGCCAGTTGTCTGCATGTGTTCTTTGACTAATCATGTTTTCCATTGAACTGGGGAATGAATCAATTAAAAGATGAAAATGGTAAGCATGGAATTGTAAAGTGTAATTCCTGGCTAGGCACACAGTAAAGTGTGGAATGACTCAAACCACTCTGCAAGTCACTGTGTAATCGATTAGGATTCCCACCAGGGGGGCTCCATGGAGCCAGAGGCGATCAATACTTAGGGCTACACTTTTAGCTCTGAGCATGATGGTAAAAAACAAATTTGTGATCAATGAAAGGCCTTCACATCACAGCAGAGGGCATTCTTTTAAATACACTACTGCCCCCTTGTGGGGAAATAATTGGATAAGCGACTTAACCAGTAATTGGCATTTTTAAAAATAAAATAATAAATACATAAATAAATACAAGCTGTAGCTAAGTAACCTACCTTTTACCTGGCATGAGTTTGAAGGGAGTTAATTACAAACGCTGAACGTCTTCACAGCGTTACAGAAATAGCAAAAACTACCCAGTCGTTTTTAGGAGGTAACACATATTAAAGATCCACTGCTGTTAAACTTGGCAGTAGACAATGATCTTGATGAAGAGCAGAGAATGGTCTCATTTCAAGCGGTCCCTAGTATGATCTTTCCATTCCTTGATTGCAATGTATGATACTGCAACGGTTTCACAACCGAATTCTCTTCTGTGCTGCTGTCATTCCTGCTCAATGTGCTGGAGCAGCTCTGTATCACACCTGTACTGTAAGCTTCACTGATTGTTTACTTTCCCTTAATCAAAGCATACGGTGCAAGGTTGTTTTCTTACGTTAATAGATATATCTCTATTATAGATATATATATATATATATATATATATATATATATATATATATATATATATATATATATATATATATATATATATATAATATATATTATAGCCATCTAACTCTTGAAATGTTTCCTTCCTAGTATGCCATTTAATATAGTCTTCCTCTACATGGCTTTTTGAATGTAATCACTGAAGACTTAAGGGTTCCCCTTTGATAACCAGGGAATTTTGCACATTGATTTTGTATTAGGTATTATAACCCATGGGTCAAGAACACACATACAATTACACGTCTCTAGTTTTCTTATTGTAGCTATACGGAAACCTGACCTCCTAACCCTGTTTCCCATGCTTTTCTCATTAAAGATCGGAGTACAACACATTGAGAATATGGTTTCCCGTTTTTTCCGAACCAGTCGTCTCCGATACATAAAACAGGTAATACCCAGGAACTGTACAATAAAAAACAACACATCATATATCCTGTTCTGGTCTTTTATTACAAAGGTCTGAAAAAGTCCTTGACTATGAATTTCTATACATAATAAAGAACCAGTAAGTTCCAAACAGTTAGACAAAGAGCACAGATAAAGAGAACAGTTCAGGTCATAACAGAGAAGAGGCTAAAAAAGCAGCAATAACAACAACAGAGTAAACTATTGCAACTAGCAGTGCAATCAGGTAATTAGAAGCAGCATTCCATTAACAAACATCCAGCGTTGAAGAGTAGCACCGTTCATAGGGAGCCATTCTTCTCATACAATATACAAAATATTTTTAAAAAAGGGATACAAAGCTATACATACCCACCACTTGTTCAACCAAGTGAGGTCATGATCTGCACTTTTGTTCAGTGCAAACAACTATAATGCATATTATATCACAGGGGAGTTTTACACAATACAGTACGCAGATAACTGATCAGGTCCACACCTCCACTGGGTATGTAACCAATTGAAGTATTCAAGTACAAAAAAGCACCTAAGGATTGTGCAATAATGCCAGCATGCCCCTTTCTCTGTAGTTGGTCTTTATCCAGCCATCTGGTTGGATTTTAGTAAAGTAACATACAACAATTTTCTTGGTTTGTAGTTTCTCAAATTCCTCACTTTAATATTTAACAAAAAAAAAAAGGAAACGTCATTTTTATTTAATTCACATTCTCACGGTCTTCGTTGTATTTTTGTGGTAACACACAGACACTCCAAAATTAATACATTCATAACTATACATACATGTCATTTTCCCACTTCTATCATAAGGCACTGCTTAAATTAGTAAACACATGCTGCATGTGTTATGAATGAAGTTTAGCAGACTTGGCTTAGTGCAGGACTAATTACTGATAACAGGGGGGTGCCAACAAGCAACAATCTGCCTGAAGCACCAGACATTCACAGCCTACATAATGAGATTTGATGAGATACGAATTCACATAGCTTTTATTAATAATGAGGCACAATAGCCCAGTTTACCTGGGCTGGCTCAGTAAGCTATTGGGCTGCTTGTACACTTCCCATGCAATCCTTCCTGATGATCTATTTATAATAGAGAAGACACTGAACATACAAAAATACTGCATATATTTCCAAGCACAGACATTCAAATTCAAACATAGTGCTGCTGAAAGAATTCCTTCTTTCCATGCTATCTAAATACTTAAGTGCATGTTTAGTTTCCCTGTCCATATCACATACATCCATACTGGTGTGTGTATATTATATATATATATATATATATATATATATATATATATATATATATATATATAAAGTACGGCACACCACAAAAATACAACAGGCGTGCACAAGTCTAAAACCACATCAGCCAAAGCCACCACAAGGGGGCAGACCTGCTAGTACGCAAGGCAGGACTGATCTTGCTACAAAATGGAATTTCAACCACTGGCTTTAAAAACAAAACAAATCATATTAGATACTTAAAACCTCTTCTGAAAGTTTGTACATTTTTGTTTGGGTACTAATAATAAAAACAATGAATAATAATAATAATAATAATAATAATAATAATAATAATAGTCAAATTGGAGAGTTGTTTAATGCTTTGAAATTCTGGTCCAACACCTGTACTCACAAGGTTGTCGGCAGCAGTTACAAATTGTTCTCCGTTCCCTAGTGTGTGTCAACATCAAGACTTCAAGCTGGCAAGCTAAATGCCATTACTGTTGAGACACCCCTTCCAACAATTCACTGGCTTCACTGCTGGTGTCTGGTAAACCTGCCGGTGGATGGCAGCCCCATGCCCAAAAAAAGAGGGAGCTACAGCACAGCAGGGTGTGTGATGAGATCTCTAGCCCCAGGAAGTCTGAACTGTAGATTGGGGTGAGGGAGCCCTTAGGGTCTGCAACCCTGCTCTACAACATCTGGGAAAGTTCAATGCACATTACAAGTTGCCATTCTGTCAGCTCAGTTGGATACATTGTTGCTGATTTCCAGCCTCCTCTGAGCTGAGCTGCCAGTCCTGTTATGCGCTCTTGTGCCCTGTTTCCGCAGGCTGGAGGAAGCTGCTGAGCCCAGAGAACAGGGGGTCTGGAAGAAGGTCTTTGAATGGGGCGCCCGGACATTTTTAGGGGTCAGCGGGGTCTGTGGCTGCAGAAAACAAGAGGGATGAATACTTAGCGGAATTTCAAATCATGCCCGTCTCGTTTTTAAATGAATGGTCTGTGTGGGGAAAAATATTATATGACCACAATGGGGTGGATTCAATCAACAAATCCAGCGCCACTTTAAGACTTGTATTAACTCCCTGTTCTTTGGTGCTATTCAATTTACTTCCAGGCATGAGGCGACTGCAACAGCAAAACTCTTTTGTTAACATATATCCTGCATCTCTTGTAAATTGCATTTAATACGCCATAGAACAGGGAAAGAATGTGGGTGCTGTTTATTAGATCTGCAGTCTTTACTCTTGTTGTACAATGTTGTATGAATCTTAAAACCTGTGCTGCCTTATGGTCCTACAATACAGGAGGTGCAACAGTCAGTGCAGACAAACCAACCCGTGACAAAGTCAGCGACCCTCCCAAGTGCTCTAAAAGAGAAGAGTTCACTACTGACCCACAATATGTTCAATACATTGCAGAAAACTATTTAACAGTGTACTTAAAAAGAAATGGTGCCCAGATCTTCACAGGAAAGCATCTCCACGGCTCTCTGAGGAACAGTTTGCGTTTTGTTAAGGAGAGAAGGATGTTGCCAGTGCAAAATAGGTCACAAAAACAAGCTTAACTATCTAATGGCTATCTCTGACAAAGGAAGCTCCAATTAAACAGGAAATATAATCTAAGGAGAATGTCTACTCTCTACTAAATCAGTATTAACCTTTCCAAAAGCTCCATTGTATGCGAGTCTCAATCAGGGCATTTACTGTACTAAAAAAATAATTAAGGACCTATTGAGAGAGACTTCAGTTCAATTTTATAATGAACTTCATATTAAATATTAAACCTGGTCTATATTTTATGCATTAAGTGTTTTGTTTTTTAATGCAGTTATAGGAACCTATGTAAAGGGTGTACTGACTTTTAGAATACACAGAAGTCCAATACACAGAAATATTCATTTGGATATGAATTTTTACAGGTGGCATATTTTTATTTCTGTTCACCTCATTTCTTCCAAAAAACCAGAAAACACTGAAATAGTTCTGCAAAAGGAGACACTCTTGAGGGTTACTGAAGAACTTTGTGCATATACCTTACTCTTACACACAGAGATAATGTAACAGATGGCACCTGTCATATTGCGCATACAGTATATGTACAGAGACTGTGACACACACAGCTTACCTGTTGCTGCAGTGTGAGGACGGTAAGCGGTTGTCCCACACCGACTGGAGATTCTGGTTTCACAGCTTTGGGAAGCCTTTCTTGCTCAGGACTCAAGTGTCCAGGCGAGGGGGCCAGACCATTGGGACTGGGGGAGCACTCTGGGATCCTGGGGTAGGGGACAGCCCCAGGGGCGATCAGGAAGTGTGTGGGGTTTACCTCGCCAGGCATGCGGAAGTTGATGGAGCCGTTGGTTCCAGACATGCTGGGAGCAATGAGAGGGAAGGAGAGGGCCGAGGGCGGCAGCACAACATAAGGAAAAGCGAGAGAAGCCAGGCGACTGGGGGAGACAGACAGGCTGCCGGGACTATGGCCAGCTGGGAGAAAGAAATCCAGAGTGCTCAGACCTGAAAGTAAAAAAGGAGGCAACGTTAACATTCAGCATAATCCCACTGTAACCCTTACAAACATGTATGCGTTGTGGGTGAAAATCAAGGACTGACAGCTACAAAATGGTAGAGGTTTTTTTTTTTTTATTATTATTTTTTAATTAGTTATCAATTTTACATGTCTTACGGAGCTAATGTAATTATCCCTGTAGTTGTTGAAAGCATTTTGTAACCAATGCAGAAATCTGCCTTTACTGACGCTGTCCTCATTAATTTATTTCTTGGCCGAGCATGTTGTTTGAAATGCAGTTTATTAACCTGCTGAGGGGGGCACGTATAGGTAGTGTGAGACGGGGGCTGGAAGCTCGGGGCTGTGCCTGCCGGGCTCGCCCTCTCTGAAGGGAGTTTCTGGGTGTCCTTTCGTCTGATTGGCCTGATCCTTGTTCAGAGACCCCTTCGGGGGAGGGGTCAGGATAAAAGTTGGCGACGCAACACTGCAGTTCTGGAGGGGGGTCTCCTGCTCATTCTTCTCTCTGATGCAATTCTGAAAAAGAAAACGTTGCACTATGTTATAGTCCGAGTTACATTAATTAATATTTAACTTGCAAATGCTTAGTAGAGATACAACAATGAACTGATGAATCAATTATTTTACTTTGAGAGCCTCAATGAAATATTCATCGATCAATTAAAATTGCCTTATTCGAAGTCCAAAAGTAGCTAGCTCCAAGGAACACATGTTAACAAGTTGTAGATTAATACCTGCTTCAGTTTTGCATTACACTTTTCTACATTTTTTTGATATTGTGTAAAAGTCATCTCCACTTAACTGTTGTTGGGTTTGTCGTGGGGCTCACACTGTTTCAATAATAGCAATCGAGCAGCACAGCTGCATACTTTAAAACTTCTACATTGTACAGGATCAAAATATTACTCTTTAAAATGACTGTCCTTTTAATATTTATTCCCCAGTGATCATATCCATCTTAACAAGATCAGTACTATATAATTGGGTACTAATGCAGTTGCCCACTCACTTACGAAGGTCATTAGTATTAAACAGAAACCAATTTAGTTGCATGTATCATTAATCATTACTGCGAATAGTCAAGTATTATCTATCTGCATACCACGCATCGTTAAGAGTATTGTGGCTGTGTAGGAATAACTGGGGTTTTAAAATCATTTTTCTTTTTAGCCTGGGCAACCGTATAAATCATTTGGTTCTGTTTTTTTCACTTGAATTTATGTTTTTTTCAAACACAAAGCTATAGGTAAGAAAAAACAAATAACAAAAACGACTTCTGCTTCAAGGTACCTAAGCATTTCTCATGCTACACCGAAGCTAGAACATGGTGCAGAGTGATTAAGTGCAGTGTTCAGTGCATCTTACAGATTTAAAAAACAGAAATGAAATGATCTTCAACATATAGATAGTGCTTGTAAGATATGGACATTTTAAAAGCTTTGGTTATAAGAACATAAGAACATAAGAAAGTTTACAAAAACGAGAGGAGGCCATTCGGCCCGTCTTGCTTGTTTGGTTGTTAGTAGCTTATTGATCCCAGAATCTCATCAAGCAGCTTCTTGAAGGATCCCAGGGTGTCAGCTTCAACAACATTACTGGGGAGTTGATTCCAGACCCTCACAATTGTGTAAAAAAGTGCCTCCTATTTTCTGTTCTGAATGCCCCTTTGTCTAATCTCCATTTGTGACCCCTGGTCCTTGTTTCTTTTTTCAGGCTGAAAAAGTCCCTTGGGTCGACACTGTCAATACCTTTTAGAATTTTGAATGCTTGAATTAGGTCGCCACGTATTCTTCTTTGTTCAAGACTGAACAGATTCAATTATTTTAGCCTGTCTGCATATGACATGCCTTTTAAGCCCGGAATAATTCTGGTCGCTCTTCTTTGCACTCTTTCTAGAGCAGCAATATCTTTTTTATAGCGAGGTGACCAGAACTGCACACAATATTCAAGATGAGGTCTTACTAGTGTATTGTACAGTTTTAACATTACTTCCCTTGATTTAAATTCAACACTCGTTTCCAAAAAAATATATAAACACTATATGAGGTACTGCAGGGATGCTCTGTACATACAAATCTTAAGTGTCAATTAAAAAAAGCATTGGATACTTTAGCTTTCAGTAGCCACACATTCCTCCCCAAACTGAAAGTGTCTTTGTTCTAAATTACAACTGGAAGTACTTATTTTAATCAGGAAGCTTGCAGTTGTTCATATTTCAATTTAATGGCTCTTTTTGATATAATTAACAACATGTTCCTATTTTTGGGGAAAAAAAAAAAAAAAAAAAACTGGCACATGTTAAAATATGCACAATAGAAAATGATTCCTCTAAGAAATTGTTCTGTGTGTGCCAGTGAATTGAAGGAAAACACCTGAGGTTGCTACCACAGTTCCACTGAGAAATTGAACTGCATTAAAACTTGAAATACTATTGAAAATCATCCATTAAACTTAAAAAGCTCCATCCTAAAAATATTCAGTAGCACTTAAAAGAAACTTTATAAAAGGGCGAGACCAGCATTTGGATGAAAAGTCTTTATAATGTAAATGTATTAGATCGCAAAAGACTTGGAAACGTTTGTCTAATTCATAACTGAGGTTATTTTTGTAACACTGCTGAATAAGGTCAGCTCTGACTATCCCATAAACAGCACAAACCTGGGCCACAGTGAAGCACAAAGAGGATCTCTCTGGGGTGGTCAGGGTACCAGAAGAAAGCAAGTCTCTTTGAATCACTACTGAAACCTGCATTGTAAAAGAGAAAGGCAATTCTGTTCACCCACCCCGTGCGAAGACACTGTGTCCCTGAAAGCTGTTCTGTCTCTCTTAGCCGCCTGTTCCTCTTCTTTGGAAAGCCCACTCTTGGCCATGCTGCGTTTCCCGAGGGCTGACGTCTCTTCGGTGACAGCAGTGAGTGAGCTGTGAGCTTCGCTGCTCCTCTGCACTGCGCCCCCCCTGTCTGCAAGGCTGCTCCCGCACATCATGAGGATAGGGGGGGGCAGGCTCTGGAGGTAAACGAGAGGAGGCTGCTTCAGGGAAGAGCTGGAGAGGCTGTCTTCTGTCTGGAATTCAGAGGGAGCCGGCAGGCCTCCCTTGACAGCGTTTGGGTACAATGTGGGCAGCAGGCACTGCGGCTGGGGAAAGGCACAGGCGGACTGTGGCAGTGGACTAGTTCGGGAATGAGAATCCACAGGAACAGGTAGGACCAGCCCCGGAGAGACAGAGTTGCTTGTTGGGATGATCGCCTTGTTCCTACCAGAGACTTTACTTCTACAGGCACAAACGAAAATGAGTTATAAAATAATACTATAATGATACAAGATCATATTCATAAATTGAGCTTTCATTTGAAGGTTTTTTTTTTTTTATTTTTTTTTACCTATTTGAAACCCACCTTGTGCTTTCTTCAAACTGCAGTTTACACACAGCTGCTGAACCCGGCATCTTTCTGGAGCTCTCAGGCTCCACTGTCCAGCCTAGGTAAAATAATAAAAATAAATACGGGAAATCCAGAGTAAAATCTGAAATGTGCACTCTCTCTCTCATGCCTCTTACGAATGCACAGCAGGCTGATTGCAATGATGCCGATTCCACAGATTTATAGTGCTACACATCACACGATGATCCTGAATTGCTAACTCAGGTGAAATCCAATCAGATGAACAAGTTCTAAAAAAAAAAAAAAAAAAAAAAAAAAAAAAAAAGTGTCCACCGTTACCTTTCCTGTGTCTTTGTGGGCTGCTTGGCGCCGAGTTGATTCTTCTCTGCTCAGCAGCGGAGGCGGGCAGCACACTGAAGGAAGCATGGCGCGTTAGTCTCTCTTTCCCGGTCACCACCAGCTGAGATACAGGAGCCAGCGGTTCTTTCAGGACGACGGACAATTGCTCTACAGCGGCTGCAGCCTGTGAGGCTTCTACAGGCAAAGAAAGAAAACGGCTGAGCTTCAAAGTGATCCTGCTAAACCATTTATGCAAAAGAGCGCAATGCCAAAGTGCAAATGTACTCCACACTTAGTCCCGGTGAACATGCAGGCAAATGAATTACTGTAGATGGGTTGGTGTGGAGTGTGCCAGCCATGCACTGAACAATTAATAATGCATACAGTGGACAGAAACAAAATACAATATGAATGCAATATATATTAAAATTGTGTCATGCATCGCAAAATGCATCTTGCTGTTTTAAACCTAGACACTGCCTGAACTTACCACTGGAGTGTTTAAAATTGACAGGCCCGATCCATTTGAAAGCAGGTTTACGACCTCTTTCTTCCGTGACGTGAATCTTCTTGATGAGCTCCAAGCTCGTCAGGACGTTAGCAATGTCATACAATCGACGCACCTTTGCTGAGGAGAGGAAGCAGACAGAAGGAATGGTTTACTTGAATACAGTCGCACAAAACGCTTTGCTCATAAAAGCTAGAAAACAAAAATGATATAGAAACCCCATCTCTGTTCAATTGAGCTTGAATGACCCAATGGAAACCACGGTTTTAGAACAGCGAATATTCAGTATATTACAGGAATAAAAACGGGCCATGTACAACAAACTATCCTTATTGGGATCCTTACAGAAGTCTGATAACAGCCGTGGCATCAGAGAAAGGGCGGTCCACAATTAAAATCCTTATCAGTGCATTCAAGCGTGAAACTGTGTCAAGGAAATTAGCTTACTTTTGAACTTGCTGTGGTCAGCAGCGTCTTGGCTCTCCTCGATCAGGATTTTAGCAGCAATGTCCAGAGAAACAATCTTCGTTTTGGACACAAGGAACAACATGACGAACTTCTGGCTCATGATGCGTAAGGACTTGTCTTTCCTCTTGCTGGCTGATCCTAAAAACAGTTAAAAAGAATGGACAGTAGAAAAGGATAATCAGACACGTAGGAGTCTTCAAAAACTGGTTGGGAGACTAAAAGAACAGGCTGGCTTAGCTTAAGAAAACTAACTTAGCAATCCTGTTCAGTTAGCAAATCCAAAGGGGTTTATCTTAAGGTTTGATTTTGAAGACACTGGTATTAAGGGATTGTTTGGGATTGGTGTCCAGTCTTCACAACCAATTTTTCACCTGCTTTAAAAGGGTTAAACATAAAATGTACACACACACACACACACACACACACACACATTTTAGCTTAGTGCTAACTAAGTGCAATGGAAAGGGACACCGTTCCTCCAGAAAAGGTATTTCTCACTTGGGTTTAGCTGAATTAAATGTACCAAATGATCCCTTCCGTACCTGAGGTCAGGTCTGACTCAATGCCCATCTGGTCAATCTGTCCTTCCTGCGGTTCTGGGAGGCCCTCTTTCCTCCTGAGCTCGGCTGGCTTGCAGTCCTTCTCCCGGAGCTGTGCCATCTGCTCCTCGTAGCGCTGCCGCTTGCCCATGCTCTGCAGCCCCTCCAGTGTCTGGCACAGCTTGTGCCGCCCATGCCAGCAGTACTGGTTCTTAGCTACCCGGGACACCAGCAGCAGGGACTCCAGGACATTCACAATGTCGTAGATCCGTCTGCGCTCCACACCTGGGTGTGGGCAAAGAGAACAAATTCCTTAGCAACCAGCCAAAGCAAATAAAAAAAGCATTGCAGGGTAATTGCTGGTTGGTCAAAGCAACCAACTCTGTTCATGAAAAGATTGAATTTTAGTGTATTGTCTACCAAAGATATAGTGACATTAGGTTAGTCCTTACCCAAATGAGTTGCCACCTCATCTAAAGAAATGAGAGTCTTCTCCATAGACAACGGGTAGTCAGGATAGAGAGCAAGAAACTTTTGGCAGAGAAGTCCCAGGCTTTTCAGTTTCCTGTTGGGCCGTTGTTTTTCAAACTCATCTGTGGTACAGTCCTCCATCACATCAAACTGATGAGTAAATACATCACTACAGTAAATAAATAGCAATGGGAGATAAAGTGGGACCTGATATTTCAGTACTTTACTGAATGAAATGTTTAGGACCTTGCAGTTCCGTTACAGTAAACTGCACAATACAAAATGTATTCTATATGCACCTGGGGTTGCAAGAGACCATGGGTAAGTACCTAGTTTACAAAGAATAAACCAACGATAACTCTGATGGAGCTTTTATTTGTCTTGCGATTTTTCAGAAAGGATTAAATTTGCTTTATTTTATTTTGACATGTGTAACTGATGCTGTCGGACATCCCAGAGAACCAAGTGACAGTCACGTCAACCACAGTAGTGCTTTGATTGCTCCCACGCTAAAGCCTTTTTAACTGTGAGAGGTTTGACTTGTTAAGCAAGTAAGATTACCAGAATACTATTGTTCAAACATTTTATGCAGATTCCCTTAACTGGGCTGCCCAGGACAAAGTGTTTTACAGAAAATGCCAGGGACTACAGTAACTTTCAACTGACCTAAAAAAAAGCAAATGACTTGAATGTTACTGTTTTATTCTTGCCTGTTAATGTGCCGAGTCAAGATAACCACTTCATTTTTTTCAACCCAACGTGTGCATCTCTTACCTGGGTAGTGTTGCTTGAAGTCTCCTCCCTCTCCTCATTTTCAATGGGACGAAAGAGGCCCTTTTTCATGTCCCTGTCCCGAATATCAGGGCTTGCAGCACTGATCAGTATCTTCAGGTTAGCAGTGGGGGTCCATGGATCTGCCTGGGGTCTGTCCACATGCTTGATGGGGGTGTTATGAATTGTTTCTAGGGTGCTGCAGCCTTTCTGTTTGGACGCTGCTGTTGGTGTCAAGTCATTTTTCAGAGGGGTCTTTGGGATCACTTTTGTATGGTCAACAAATATGTTCTCCTGTCAACAAACAGAAGCTTAGTTTTAAAGGCAGTAAATTAATACAATTTAGGCAAAATATAATACAAAGAGTAACTAGTACACCAATTGCCAGGAAATGCTGGTTTGTGGTTTATTTTTTACACGGTATCTGTTTTGGAAAATAACCAAAATACAGTAAATTGTGCGTAAACTGTATGCATGTTCAAAATGTTTAGGGCAGTTATTAAAAGGTAATTGTACTGTTACATCAAAAACACAACGGGATAATTTCTCTGGGCTCTAAATTTAGATTTTGTCACGTACTGTAAAACAGATATAACTTTTATCCCAAACTATTTTATAACACTCACCTTTAGTGACAGTCACTTTTATGCCACTTGTATCTGGTCTAAACTGCAACGCCCACGGCAACACTGTATGCCTGTCACTGCACAGAGGCACAGTATATCATTGCAGGCAACTGGAACGGCAGATGGCGGTTTGTAAAATAATATTTATTAAATACTAATAAACTAAATAAACTTGCCTTTTGGTCGTTATTACTGTCAACTTCTTCCACAGGGTCTATTCTAGTCTTCCTTGGGCTAATGAGATCTTTCAGTGCTAAACATCCAGTCCCTTCCATCTATAAAATTAGAAAACAAACAACAAAACATAAATAAATAAAACACGACACGTGTAAATATCGCATAGCTGTTATGTATATTATTATTTATTGTCACAATATCCAGATATTTTTGCTTATTTTGTTGATATACATTGGCAGCGTAAAAAACAAATAAATAAAATGTTACAGTAGACAGTTCAATATACTGACATTACTACATAATTAATATTAAATACAAGCGAAAAAAATGTCTTAGAATAGACAGAAGTTTCTGTATTTATTTTTGAGACCTCTATCATCAGATTTTGGCGCAACTTTACTGACAAATTCCGCTTTTAGACTTAGAAATGCCCAACAACTTCCTTTTAAAAGCTAAAAAAAAAAAAAAAAAAAAAAAAAGAAGATGCACAGACTTTGTTGAGTTTTGTTTTCATAAAGTAGTTATAATGCAAAACATACACTCTTTCAAGTTTACCTTTTCTCACTTAACAAAAAATAAATATATCTACCACTAGTCTTGACATTGCCTTGCCAGCAATATCAACACGCAAGTTACAAATGCTCTGATCAAAACTTCAGGGAAATTAAGATGGTTTCACTATTTTGTAAGCCACATTAAAAAAAAAAAAAAAACTTTTTGCAAGCCAATACCCCAAAACTTTTGTAAAAAAAAAAAAAAAAGTTACTCACCTTCCCCGCGTTTCAATCCAGTAAATTATTCCAAAGTTTTTTTCGAGCAGCAATTTAATATTTCACCTTTTCAGCAAAAAAGCAATAGTTTCAAATATATATTCTGACCCTTTATAAATAAAATATTCCCCCTTCTTCAATTATAATCCAAGAACACACGCAATAGAGACCGAGCCAGCTCCTGTCTTCATAGTAGTGAAAATGACAGTCCTGATCAGAACTTGTAACGCCCGCTAAAGCTTCTTTTCTGGCGCTCTGCAAAATGTTTAACGCATCAGCCAATCAGCGCAAAGCAACGTGAATATATTACAAAGTTTCGACCAATCTGCTGGAGAGGTGGCCACGCCTCTAAATAATGTTGGCGCGTGAGTCGGCGCGTACTTGTGCATCAGGGCTGCCTGCTGTAGCTGGGTGAGCTCACCTGGGAAACACAATTAATGGGAGGCTAATCAATGCGGCTTTTCTGTTCAGTATAAAGACCGCGGACCTGCTGTGGCGTAATCTAATTAAGTGGTGTGTGAGGGAGACAGATGGAGTACAGTATAGCCGAATAAGAGTTTTTGGCTATACTATACTGTCTGGGTTATAAAATTGTGTTTAAAATAGTAGTCCCTTTAAATAATAAAAAAAACGAATTTTATTCTTGAGATTAGGTATATGTTACAAGCCCATTTCAAAGTTGTTTTATTTGTGGTGCTTGCGCTAATATAGGAGTGGGGAATTGTCAGTTGAAATATACAACTGGTCACAGGAGGGAGTACTGTGCTCACTGCTCTGTGACTGATGGTGGGGCGGTGGCTGTTCTGCGTACTTATAGGCTACGATAAATACATATAGTGAAGTATAATAATTGTACTGCTTTACCCCACATAGGTGATTTACCAAGACAAAACGTTATTAAATACAAAGCTACTAGTTTCCTGACAGACTCAAGTAGTAGTTTTTTTGTATTATACTAAATGCATGTTCAATCATGTACAGCCAGACACATCTCCTTATAGCTACATAATATACACGACAGGATTGTGAGACGTTCTCAAACTGACAGGCAATGAGAGTGCACAGATAATAACGGGATAGGAAGCTTTTTGGCTCTAGGCTGCTTATTTAGTTCCAGCCCAGGTTGGCTGCCCCTCCAGGGCAGGGTTGATCAGGACAGACAGGTGGGGTCTTCTTCAGTCTCCAGTCCTGTGAACACAGGAGCTGCTATCACAAACACATTCAGCTGGTCCGCTGCTTAATGGGAAAAGCCTTGTAATCACCAGCAGCATAATATGCATTGTTGTTTTTAGAGTAGAATTTAGAAAGCTCTTTTGCATAAAATGGAACCTCTGTTAAGTAAAGCACACCTCGGCTGCATCCCAGATCATAGGCAATTAGCCGCAACAATAGTGGAAAACTCCAAGCATTCCACTGTGCCATTTCCCATGGGTAAAAACTTACAAAGCAGTCAAATAATGTTAATAGTTATAGTGTATTTCCACAAATATGTGCGTTTGTTAAAGTATTGCAGTTTAGACAAGTTTCAGACAAGGAAACATGAACAACAACTACTGCAGTGAAATGGCTGTCCAATGGCGCAAAATACATGTGATTGGTGTGGCTAGACTGCAGTTTACCATGCAACCTCCTGATATGTTGTTTTATTGTAGTGCATGTTTAAACTGCATTGTATTGTTAAACTAGGTTAACTGTTGTATGCAGTGTGTTCTAATCTGCTTTGTATGGAAGCAGGCACTGGGGTCTGTATATGTCCCTGCACAAACACTGAGCACTGATGAAATTAATTTAATGTTTTAATCCTCTCTAAGACTCTCATTGGAATCTACTTTTGTTCACTCAAGATAGCATCAGGATTTCTATTGTGTTGTATCTCTGTGTGTCTGTGTTTCCATGGCTACCAGGAGAACCCCCACCTGGCCTAAATCAGAAAGCATGTCTATATATACTAAGCAGCTGTGAAACATTCTGCTTTTAATATCTAGCAGCGTTAGAAAATAAAACAAACAAACAAACAAACAAAAAAATAATGTCACCGGAGATCAAAGCAAACCAGGTCCCTTCAGGGCAACAGCAAGGTACACGTGTAATCACTGGAAGAGGTCAGCGGGTCTCAAGTAACCATGGAAACACAGACACACCAACATTTACACACCACCTTTTGCAGACCAAAAAATGTGACTGGCTGCCCCAAGAGTCTGAAAGAAACAGGAAAGGAAATATACAAAACATGACACAACACCCACCAGAATTATTGAAAAATAAACTGAGTCGTCATTTTCTTAACTCACTAAAGAATATAATTCAACTTGAGTGTTTAAGAATTCAAGATAAATCTTTAAATGTTTACATTTTAAATCTAATTTGTACAGACTGTGTTTATTTTTTATTTTTTGTGCAGCTAAAGTAAAGTCTAAAACAACTGAAATAAACACAAACATATTTTAATAATCTGTCACAGTCACACTGAACAGAATCAAGAAGGTCTTATTTATTAAGCAAAGGGCACAGCTCACTGAAGATTGTGTTTCATTAATCAAATATAGCCCTGCACTAGACGACTTCTATGAGTGCGTGTTTAGAGTTGAATGATTAATATAATCAGTGTTTATCATTTTGATAAAGCAATTTAAAAAAGGAGTGTCTTTTGTATTATCTGAAATGATGTAGTGTCTCCCTGCAATGCTGTTAATTATATTGTAGTTCATCACAAAACGAACGAAAAAGTAAAACTATAAACTACAGTATTAGTCATGTAGATACATATTTCAACTGATGCCTTCTTCAGTGAATGCTGTTTGCTTGTCTTGAACTAAGTTTGTTATAGTTTTACCAATTACTTTCTAGGAATCAATATTTACATGACTTATCAAAGACAGACTGGCATTAATTGTGTGAGCCACATCAATGCTAATTGAAGTAACCATAAAAACAACCTTGCATCAAAATAACTGTTTACTTTGACTTAGTCCATGCAACTGATGTTCTGTATGCTGTAAATATAGCTGTTTAGTAGTTTAATCAATACACTGGGGCAAAGTTCAATGATGTTCTGTCAATGGTTTTCCAGTTTGGTTATAATGTGAACGCGATATGTATAAGAAGACTTTTAGTACCCATTTAACACCCCCTGTTAGTTTGTGATAATACGGTATATTTAAAACTTCTATACATCTCAGTCTTTTCTCTTGACAGGCTTTTCTCTTGACAGGCTTTTCTCTCCAACGTCTCCACCTTACTGGGAACAAAGGCCAGCCAGCTTTTATGTCATGTGGCTGAGGCTTAACTGCTTGCCAATTACCCAATTTATACCTCAACCACTTTCCAGGCAAGGACTCGTTAAGGTAGGATTCCTTTTTCCCTGCCAACCACAACTCACACCTGTGCACGCACACACACACACACACACACACACACACACACACACACACTCACTCACACACTTTTCTCTCCATCCCCCCACCTTGCCACAGTCCACCAAACATGATTCATAAGAAGTATGCTAATATGTACAATTGACATCTGTTCTGGTATGATATGTACAGTGACTCTATTAATGAAAGACAGGCTTACGCCAGACAATCGAACACCATTAGAGAAAATAACTGTCAGCTATACATATGAACATGAAGGAAATGAGTAATAAATTGCATGAGCAATCTCTTGTGACTAACAAGCCCACAGGACCTACACAGCTGCTCTTCTCGTGTCATCTATTGCCTGTGTATTTAACAGTCAGCCAAGCCTTACACGTTGAGTGCCTGCATGTTGGACTATATCTAACTGGTTCATTATTATGGTTGCATGATTGTCAACTAAAACAAAGGTTAGCTTGGTAAAGAATGGCAGATGGCATTTCTTCTGAAAGTCTCTGAGCTCAGAGAGTTGAGGAACATGAAGTTCCATGGAGGAGAGGGCTGCTCTGCAGTGCTGGGCCTTCAGAAGCATTTAAAACATAGGAACACGTATCAGTAACAAACAAGTGAAACAGTACTGAAGTTCCAATGGTTTTTGTATTTGACATTCCAGCACTATCACAATGCTATAAACCAATACATGGTGGTTATCTAAGGGAATACAGTATCAGTGTACTACTGTTCAGCTATGGTTCAGCTATGGGTTCTTTAGGGTAAGAAACCCTATAATAGTGGCATTATTTTTAACTCTGGAATGCCATGAAAGTCTATTGGGCAGGACAATCTATTCGATATACACTATTTAATTGTAATTATTCAAGGAAATATGGAGCATATAGACAGTATTGCTACCTGTAGTTGCACTTGGATTTATTTTGGTAACTCCGAGCTGCCATAGTTTTACAATTAAACGTATCTAAAGAATGCTGACGATAGGGAAACAATAACATCTGGCATTTAAAGGGTTGACGATGATAGCAAATTCTGCTGTGAAAACTTTCTCTGCTCTCTTTAATTACTTTCGGCGTACTGACTCAGTTCTGACAGTAGCATGTCGTCTGCTGTCTACACTTTCAACATTTACTGGCTGTTTAGTTTTTTCTGCTCATACACTTCTATAGCGACTCTTTTTTTTAAACTCCAATGATACTGGGGGGCAGCGCAATTCAGACATGTATGAAAGGTGACAGGATACCAGTAAATATGAAAAGTGAAACCAACGTGTTGCCTGTAAGGGTTTATTGTAATTATTACATGACTTATTTATTACAGATTAATGAATGACCCCTTTTGATATCGCCTCTCAAAACATCAGATTGATATTCTAACAAATAGCACTACAGTCGATTAAGTTCTCAGCGTGAGGTGAATAAGGCAGTTAGACCAGCACATTTTGAACCAGTATTACATTTATTACATAAAACAACAAAACATTTATTACAGACAAGAACATATCACGCAATGACAAGGTCTGTCTCTCCTTTGACGTTTATGGTGTAAGATTGTTTTAATTTCTTAACACTATTATGTCAGGAAAGTGTTCATTTATACCTTCTCCAGAACAAATGCGGTCTGTTTTAATAATCTTAACCGTGGCAGATCTTAATACCACCGCTCTCAAATGTTAAACATCATTTGAACCTCGCGAAATTAATCCTTTGATAAGAAATATCCCTTTAAGAAAAATTGCCTTTTGTTTCATCGTGTGACGACCCCCCACCCAAACGTAATATAACAAACTTCGACTTTGACTTCTTCGCTGCTGTGATTGACCGAACCTCGCAGGATCACAGGAGGAAGCGATATCTGCCACTTTGTCACAGTAAAAGTGTGTGCTCAGCTAAATGAGCGTGTCCCGGGAGAAGAGGATCAAAGCCTAGGAGTTCACAGACTGCGGGAGAGGAGAAGATCAATAAAGTTGGCGCTCCACACCATTGGCTGCTCAGCCGGCGGAATTCCACACCGCACTGTACAAGTCTCGCTCTGACCTCTGCGAGACCTTCAATTCAACTGGCCCTTCACTTTTATAAAAATGAATTGAGTTTGGTCACTAGGATAGAACCAAATCTGATGTGATTTACGAAATCATGCCCAAGAACACAGGCTACACACATGCAGCAGTGCAGTGCAGTCATTCAGTTATATTATATATCTTATATGTACTGCACAATACAAGTGCAAAGTTGATGCGGCAGAGATTTTGTGTTCTTTAAATCGTTGATGTTCTTTGTATGTACTGAGCAATCTGATCTACAGCAGAAACCTTCCTATTTAAAAATGAGTGTATCAGAGGAATTGATTGTACAGATAAGTCATTCACTTTGGTATGGAAAGCACTGTCAAAAAACAAAAACAAAAAAACAAACAAACAAAAAAAACAACAACACGAGTAATCATGGGAAAGCATGATAGATTCAATGTATAAGCTCTTGAATTCTAATGTTCTTTTAACTCGCAGATCGCTCCACCTGGTGTTCAAATGTTGTAACTGTGTGATGTAATGTTTTTTGTTATTTTTTTTAGAACCCTGGATTGGAAAGGTTGCTCGAATACTGCAGTTCTGGTCTGAAATCAACAGCGATACAAAACTACAGCAGTTTAATCCATTACAGGTTTTATTATTTGATTCACCAGACTCTAGGTAACAAGCTCAAATGATAATAAAAGCTGGTGTGGCCCAAACTGTTGTACTAGGAGAGATTAGTTACACCCCTGGATCACTGGAAAAGAAACACACATGTTCTTATCCTTCAGTGCTTAGTGCACACAGTTATGTAGTTTTCTTTTTTTTTTTTTTTGTCAATGGACATTACTACTTGACACAGAACAGTTAAATGTACTTCAGCACCATGACTCCATCGAGCGGGCTCAAGAAGGGTACCAAGCCCTTGTTACTTGTCAATTAACAGAATTGCAAGAAGTATTATTTAACAAGCATCTGATTCAGCAACTGTATTTAAACAAGACAAGTGCTTAAACAGTTACAACAAAAACAAATATATAATATCGCTGTATGCAAATCTACTTTTAAAATATGAAGAGCAGATCATAGCAGAAGCAGAAGTGCAACAGAGCATACTGAAAGCTTGGTAAAGCATAGATGAGCATTTTAAAACCCAGACAGGCCTGATAGGTAAACGATGGTAAATGCAAAGTCTAAGAACAGGAAACTGCAAAATTACAGAGCAATGAAGGGTTAAAATACTGTGCAGCCGACAAAGACATAACTGCTTTCTTTAAAATGTGCATTAGGATTACATGCAAAGCAATGTTAGCCATACTTTCCTCCCAGTTTCATCTGCATATTTGAGCTGTTCCTAAAAATAAATAGGATTCATTCATGATTAAATAGCCATAAAAAACAATGCAATGTAAGTGGCTTTGTCAATAAAAAAAGACTTACAAAACAATCATAAGTCCTTTTATTACAAAGTAAGTGGAATTGATGATTTAAATATTGATTCAAAATGAACCCCTCATCTGTGCTCTCCTCCTGAAATGTATTTCATAAGCAGTGCATTGCTCTAAGGAGAGCCTGCATAAATAGACAGCACCTGCTTGATTGCTGAGGTAATATTGCAGGCATATATAGAATGATCTTGACTATTATCGTCGTGAGAGGCACACAGGATTGCTTCCTGAACATGCAGATCAACAGCCCCAGATGATGTGGGTGGATCTATGGGAAAGGCAGTTTATGGCAGGGTCTCAGCCTCTTCCCACTCAAAGTTTTCTTTTCCTGTGAGTGAATGACTGTCACAGTCCAGCGACAGGAACCAGGAAATAAACAGAGAGAGAGAGGTGGAGTTTGGTGGAGCTGAGCGAATGGTCTTGCTCAGCATTTAATTAATAAACAGACAGTAAATAAAAGGTTTGTAACAAACAAAAACACAGGACACGGCACTCGTCGCCAAAACAAAATGACAAACAAAACGTACTAGACAAACACGGTGAGCTTCTACTAACTATTAAATATTCTTATTACTTCCATCTCCAATTCCATTCTCCACTCACCGAACACACAACCCCGAGTGGGTGAAAACATGTAGCTTTTATGCAGCTGTACCGAGACTCGATTGCTAATCAATCATTCAATTGGAGTCGCAGTACAACTGCACGTGAATTAATGAAGTGCAATTCTCCCGTGCTCACATTTTATTACATTTTACGCACGTGAAGTGCTGTGCAATCCTCGTGACAAAATACAAATATACATGTTACACAGACCCGTTTATATCCCGTGTACCAATGACTATACACCAACATTAACACACAACATATAACAGAAAATACACACAGGGGCGGGCACTTTGCCACAATGACATGTTGAGGATGTAGGCTGTTGCAGCAGAGAAAGGCCGTGTGCATGACATACTGTAAGCAAACGTCTGGCAAGAGGCCAAAAGTACAGCTGTGGCCAAACGTTTTGCATTAAAAAAAACAATATGTGGCCAAACGTTTTGCATTTAAAAAAACAATATGAACATCATTTAGATCTCATGCAATCAAAGCAACTACAAAATGATATCGCAAAAGTCTACAGAAGCCATAATAGTAGTACAGTATGTCATGTTAGATTTCGAAATGTCCCATTTTTCCATTTTTGTCTTTTTTGTTTAGTATATGTAAAACTAGAAAGTGGTATGCAATTCAATATGTTAAGATAACATTATTCAGCAGGTTTCATTCAACTTTATGACTCAAAATGTGTTCATTCTACAGGGTGATGCTAAACCTTTGGCCGTAGCTGTGAGTGTTCTCAGGTTTCTTCCAGTGTTACCTCAGTGTAGAATTCTAGCAGGTATTTTGTCTGGCAAGTCAAATCCTTTCCACGGGCTGTCTTTGTTTTAATGCCAGGAAGTGCCATTCTTCTGGACTGCACATACCCTGTAGCTGTCTGCCAGTATTGCACAGACACACTGGGCACTTACAGTTTTTTTTAATTTCATTTTTTCAAAAGCCTTTTCATTTCTTTTTCCTGACTTTATTTTGTTGTGCTATAATTTTGCCGTGAGTACAGGCAGTGTAGTCTTTTCTTTGTGGTATTCTACGTCAAGCAGACAATTTTGTGGGTACCTAAAAAAAATCTTAAAGTTGCATGCAAAAAGCTTTTTCGGCTTCCTCTGCTGTGGTTTTTGATGACAGATAGGAAGGAATACAATTGTTGGCAGGTGCTTGGCTGTTTGGAGTGCAGTACAAAAGGTTGGCTAAAAATACCCTGCAAACCGCTTTCTTTCTGAGCTGCATCATGTAGACATGCAAATACCTCCTGGCATTAAATTATTATTATTATTATTATTATTATTATTATTATTATATTATTATTATTTTAAATTAGGGATCGCATAGAACTTAAGGTAACACTTTACATGGTGTCTCTAATCACTACGTATTTACATAGTAGTTACTTAGTAAAATACATGTGTACTTACACATAAATACAATGTTGTTATACATAGTTACAATGTACTTAACATGTAAGTCTTACAATATATGTAAGTACACATTTGAATCAGAAAAGGGTAAGGGTTAGGTTTAGAGTTAAGGTTATGGATAGGGTTAGGGTTAGGATTAGTGTTATATCATGCAAAAAATATACACATTAACTACATTGTGACTATACATAACAACATTATAATTATGTATAACTACACAAGTATTTAATAAGTAACTACAATGTAAATACACAGCAATGAGAGTAATGTGTTACCAAACTTAATTCCAAAAACTTATTAGGAGTTAATGTAGTTTTTGCTACTTTGTTGTAATTCAGTCCAGCAGAAACATTTGAAAGACCCTGAAGCATGTTGACATAGCTATCTCATACACAACAGTAAACCGCTGGTCTGTCTTTGACATGACCGTGTGTGTTTCACATGGGTCGTTGGAGTCTAAACCATTGTTAAAACTTCTTAAAAATAAAGCTGGTAACTGTTCCTGGCCAACGTTTATCACCCTTGGAGCTTGGCAGCATGTATACCCCCCAGTGTTTCCAGTGACTTGAAATAGATGGTTCAGCTCAGGCCTTGTCACAGAATGACAAATAAACCATCCCGGCCACCTGGAAGACGGTCACGCCTTCCTGAACTCCTGAGCTCTCTGTTCTATTCCATAACCATCTCCTAAATGTTAGTATTAAATTCAACGTGAACTTTGTGAGGCATGTTAATCCATGCACGCTGCTGAGGGAGTTTTAGAGCTGCAGTTAATCCATGCACACTGCTGAGGTCTGTTTATAGAACGTAGTTGCTTGGTTTTAGCGTTGTAAAATTGTGAATAGATGTTTTTACAATAAACATGCAACAATCACCCTGTTGCACAAGTGTGATGTAATAACACGTGAAAATAAACATATTAACTGTCTTTTTCCAGGAAATTGAATTGAACATATTTTTAAAAGCATGCAGTTAAAATATTTTATAAAGCATTCAGTTAAAATAGTGTTAAATGAAAGTGTGTTGCTGTAACGAGCCTGGTTGAGGGTGGATGCACTCAGAGCTAATTATCTTCAAGCACAGTTTGTTTTCATACAGCTTTCTTTCCCTAAGATACGCACTTAACATTTTTTTTTTTTTATGACACTGCTGCAGAATTTCTTGCTCTTATTTGCTGACTTACATTCTAATGAGACCCCCCAGTTGTGGAAATATATCAGACACCGAGGGCCAACTGTGTGAATCTGTACTCTGAGGCACACAGTGTTTAGCACCTGCCTGCTCAACAAGACCAATAGCCCTATTCTCTGTGACACTCTCAATGGTTACCTGTAAAACATTCTGCCCTACCTTTCCTACCCCAGGGAGTAATTGTTTCCCCCTAATTGCCACCCTATCTTCTATAGGGACTGTAACCATCTCATAAAGCAATCCCAGTTGTGAGATAAATCTTTGCATTATATTAGCTGTATGAGACAGATTCAGCAGCCTTCAGAAATTCCTTTATCCAATCCTTCTTGTAAGAAATGCCCATGCTCGTTCGTATGAGACATAAAAACGGTGCTTCCTTCAAAACTGTGTTTGTGAGTCTGTGAATGGAAATGCACAAGAGGTACAAAGCATGGAATTATTTTGTTAGCTGTAACCGCTTTTCTGGTACAGCACCGAAGGCATGCTGGAATAAAATGTCATTGTAAAATTCAACGTCTGTGGGAACTCTGTAGCTTTAAACATAGGGAAGCATACAGTGTTCAAACCCAGGCAGCATTTGAGTCAGAGCTACATGTATTATATCCCCTGTGATATGGCAGGGAATGGGGTTAAGTTTTCCCTGCCCAAAAACATGTGATAATGCACATTTGTGTATTGAATTAGATTTGTGTTAATTGTTTAATTATTAGTTATCCCCTGCACCTGGTGTTAATTGTAAGTTAGAGCCAGGTGCAGGGTATTTAAAGAGAGCAGTAAGTTTTTTCTGGGCTGCTGTGTAAAGAGTCTGTCTGGGTAAGTGTGTGCGCCCAGATGTACAAAAACTAAAGTTAGTGTTAGTGTTTTATGACAGGTAAACGACTTAGCCATCCTGCGTGTTAGTCAGGGACCTGTCAATGTGTAGTCAGCACTCCAAAACAGAGTTAGGTTTTGTGTTTTTGTTTCTGTGTTTATTTTGGTGTTTGTGTTTATTAAAAATAAAGCGCATATATAATAAAACTTCCATTTGCGTGTTCTGGGTCCTGTCTTAAAGGGGCAACGAACAAGTGTGAGTTGCAGTCGTTTTACACCCCAAAAAACAGAAGTGAGATTGATACTCATTTCAGTTGCATTGCAAGTTGAAACTTTAAGCATGAGTTGACAAATAACAGCTGGGTGCATAAGCAGCAATCAGACTTGGCACCATAGCTGTAACACACACAGTATTACCATAAAATGTTATTTATTACTGGTTTAACTGGCACATTTCTATTTATTTTCTCTGTTTCTATCAGATCACAAATAAAAATGTTGAACAAACATAAAAGCTATCCGTAGCCAACATGCAATACACGGTCAGAAACATACAACATGCTGACTTAAAAGAAACTGGGTAGAGAAGTCCAGTTGGGAAATGCATTTTAAAGTAAGCAGTGAGACAATGGGGGAGCAAAAAGAGCAAGCCTGTCCCTCTGTACTTAGTTAGATTCCAATGACTACCGCTCCGTCCTTTCCACTGAGGATGCAGGCTTTGGGAATGGTGATTGGTTTTCATGCCACTCTGTTTGGAATGTCATTATTTACAAGGCATTCCTTCTGAAACGTAGGTGCGGAATGCCCAGAACTGCAGAGCATTCTGATTCCAAATGCATCCTCTTGTTGAAAACTCGATTGGGAGGTCAGTCATGGAAGAAATTGGAAAGAGAATTGAGAGTATTTGTTCACTGTTCAATGTGTTCAGCACAACAGTCCAATCTGTTGATGCTCTTCTAAATTCCATGCCAAACAGCACACAAGATAAGGTGCACCAGCAAGAAGAAACTAACCAGAGCTTGAGGTAGCACGTTCTATTCAGTGTCCCTAACTACACTGTAACTACACTGTAATAACACAGTAATTACATATGTATAATAGCTAGCATCTTTTGTTCTTGCTCTTTATAGACACGTGGTTGTGTATTAGCAGTGTAATTACTATGTAAAACAATCATTCCATGAAGATGTAAAGTTTGTTACCTTGGATATTACACAACTGGCAACCCAGTGCTTGTTGATCAAACTTTGCTTTGACCTTTTTTTCATGGAAAACACAGTTCTGTAGCTAAGTTTTACTCCAATTGCTGCAATCAGACCAAATGATCCACCATGCAAAATGATACCGGGGAGAAAAATTTGTATATCCCAAACAAGTCTTTAACACAAGAGATATCAGTTGTAATGTTTACTAATGCTATGAAGACATTTCTCCTTGCATTAATCATGAAACAATACTGCAGCTCCATTCACTATTCTCCCTTCGAAAAGTTGACCATAGCAAAAGCGTTACAAAGTGTAATCAAACACAGTGAAAGCATGGTGAAGCACAGATAAGTACTCTAAAGCTTGGAGAGGTATGGCAAAGCATATGGCAAATGCATAGTTTAACTATAAGAAAACCATGGGAGAATTGAAAAATTACCAAGCAAATTTACAGTGGTAAAGTAGCTGTGCTAATCTCCCTTGTTGGGGTCTCCTTGGCAAACAACATGCATGTACAGGGGCTTGGTGGAACTCTTCAGCAACACCAATACAGATTTCATAAGGAGGGTTTTGAATTTGGTGACATGTCATCTTGTATCTCCCCTCAACCTATTACCTGCCACAGTGACAGAAAACCAAGAATGGAGACTTACAGAAAGGGAAACAAACCATAAACTATCTATACAGATAGTCCTACAATGAGGACTATCTGTATAGACAGGACAGACTGCACTTAAATAACAAGGGAACCAGTCTACTTGGAGAAAAGATCCTTGAGCAGGTTCAGAAGCATTTAAACTAGAAAGGAAGGGGGGAGGAATCAACAAAAAAACAGAAGGGAGACCGCATCAAAACAAGAACAGCAACTCAGGTAAGACAACCATTAAATGTATTTATCTAAATGCTAGAAGTATCAGAAACAAAATTCTAGAACTTGAAGCTACTGCACTAACAGTTGGGATTCAAGGAAACACATGTACATGGATTAGGGAGTGGTTAACATGTAGAAAACAGAAAGTACTGATTAGAGGAAAAACCTCAGAATGGAGTGTGGTAACCAGCGGTGTACCACAGGGATCAGTATTAGGTCCTCTGCTATTCCTAATCTACATTAATGATTTAGATTCTGGTATAGTAAGCAAACTTGTTAAATTTGCAGACGACACAAAAGTAGGAGGAGTGGCAAACACTGTTGCAGCAGCAAAGGTCATTCAAAATGATCTAGACAAGATTCAGAACTGGGCAGATACATGGCAAATGACATTTAATAGAGAAAAGTGTAAGGTACTGCACGCAGGAAATAAAAATGTACATTATAAATATCATATGGGAGATATTGAAATTGGAGAAGGAATCTATCTATGAAAAAGACCTAGGAGTTTTTGTTGACTCAGAAATGTCTTCATCTAGGCAATGTGGGGAAGCTATAAAAAAGGCTAACAAGATAAATACATTGTGAAAAGTGTTGAATTTAAATCAAGGGAAGTAATGTTAAAACTGTACAATGCACTTGTAAGACCTCATCTTGAATACTGTGTTTAAGTTCTGGTCACCTCGCTATAAAAAAGATATTGCTGCTCTAGAAAGAGTGCAAAGAAGAGCGACCAGAATTATTCCGGGCTTAAAAGGCATGTCATATGCAGAAAGGCTAAAAGAATTGAATCTGTTCAGTCTTGAACAAAGAAGACTACGTGGCGACCTAATTCAAGCATTCAAAATTCTAAAAGGTATTGACAGTGTCGACCCAAGGGACTTTTTCAGCCTGAAAAAAGAAACAAGGACCAGGGGTCACAAATGGAGTTTAGAAAAAGGGGCATTCAGAACAGAAAATAGGAGACACTTTTTTACACAGAGAATTGTGAGGGTCTGGAATCAACTCCCCAGTAATGTTGTTGAAGCTGACACCCTGGGATCCTTCAAGAAGCTGCTTGATGAGATTTTGGGATCAATCAGCTACTAACAACCAAACGAGCAAGATGGGCCGAATGGCCTCCTCTCGTTTGTAAACTTTCTTATGTTCTTATGTTCTTATGTGATAGGTGTTACTGAAACTTGGTTGTCTGAGAGTGATGGGGACGAATATAATATTTGTGGGTATACACTGTATAGGAAAGACAGGCAGGACAGAAGAGGAGGAGGGGTAGCGCTATACATAAGAAACAGTCTTGAAGCCCAGGTGTTAAACCTGGACAAAGAAAATAAAACCGAATCAATATGGGTCAGAATAATAAATAAAGGCTAAAAATAATCTGTTATACAATGACATTAGAAATGCATGTAGCAAAGGAGAAGCCATACTAATGGGAGATTTCAACTTCCCCCAAATAAAATGGGAAAACCCGATGGGTAGCACGAAGGATGAAATTGAAATGGTGGAAATGACAAATGACTGCTTCCTAACACAATTTGTCAAGGCACCGACTAGAGGGGAGGCATGCCTTGATTTAGTCTTTTCAAATAACGAAGATAGAATAACTAAAACAGAGGTCAGAGAACCACTGGCAAACTCAGACCACAACATGGTCTCATTTGAAGTGTTTTTTAAAACCCCAAAAGTAATGACTAAAGCTAAGGTTTACAATTTTAGAAAAGGAAACTATGAAGGTATGAAACAGACACTAACAGAAGTAGATTGCAGTAAAATAGAGAAAACACCCACAGAAGAAGGATGGTTGTTCTTCAAAAATGTAGTACTAGAGGCGCAAAACAATTACATCCCTAAAGTAGACAAATCTAAATGTAAAACTAAATTGCCAAAATGGTTTAATAGATCAATTAAAAAAAATATTCAGCGAAAAAAGGCACTTTACAGAGCATTAAAAAAGGACCAAAAAGAAAGTACACAGAAAGAGTACACAGAACTGCAAACGCAAGTCAAAAAGGAAGTTAGAAAGGCCAAGAGAGAAATAGAAATGAACATTGCTAAGGGAGCTAAAACCAATTCCAAAATGTTTTTCCAATATTACAACAGCAAGAGAACATTCAAAGAGGAGATTAAATGTTTAAGAGATACAAATGGCAAAAACGTAGAGGAAGAAAAAAAAAATAGCAAATATATTAAATGATTACTTTTCACAAGTTTTTACAAAGGAAGATACTGACAACATGCCCCACATGTCATCCAGTTCCTATCCAGTTTTAAATAACTTTAGCATAACTGAGGCAGAAGTGTTAAAGGGACTAGGAGCTCTTAAAATAAACAAATCCCCTGGGCCGGATGAGATCCTCCCAGTAGTACTCAAAGAAATGAAAGAAGTAATTTACAAACCGCTAACCAAGATCATGCAGCAGTCTCTTGACACAGGGGTGGTACCGACAGACTGGAAAATTGCAAACGTAATACCAATCCACAAAAAGGGAAACAAAACTGAACCAGGTAACTACAGACCAGTAAGCCTGACTTCTATTATATGCAAACTTATGGAAACTATAATAAGATCCAAAATGGAAAATTACCTATATGGTAACAGGGTCCTGGGAGACAGTCAACATGGTTTTAGGAAAGGGAGATCGTGCCTAACTAACTTGCTTGATTTTTTTGAGGATGCAACATTGATAATGGATAATTGCAAAGCATATGACATGGTTTATTTAGATTTCCAGAAAGCTTTTGACAAAGTCCCGCACAAAAGATTAATTCTCAAACTGAACGCAGTTGGGATTCAAGGAAACACATGTACATGGATTAGGGAGTGGTTAACATGTAGAAAACAGAAAGTACTGATTAGAGGAAAAACCTCAGAATGGAGTGTGGTAACCAGTGGTGTACCACAGGGATCAGTATTAGGTCCTCTGCTATTCCTAATCTACATTAATGATTTAGATTCTGGTATAGTAAGCAAACTTGTTAAATTTGCAGATGACACAAAAGTAGGAGGAGTGGCAAATACTGTTGCAGCAGAAAGCAAAGGTCATTCAAAATGATCTAGACAAGATTCAGAACTGGGCAGACAGAGAAAAGTGTAAGGTACTGCACGCAGGAAATAAAAATGTACATTATAAATATCATATGGGAGATACTGAAATTGGAGAAGGAATCTATGAAAAAGACCTAGGAGTTTTTGTTGACTCAGAAATGTCTTCATCTAGACAATGTGGGGAAGCTATAAAAAAGGCTAACAAGATGCTCGGATACATTGTGAAAAGTGTTGAATTTAAATCAAGGGAAGTAATGTTAAAACTGTACAATGCACTAGTAAGACCTCATCTTGAATATTGTGTTCAGTTCTGGTCACCTCGCTATAAAAAAGATATTGCTGCTCTAGAAAGAGTGCAAAGAAGAGCGACCAGAATTATTCCGGGCTTAAAAGGCATGTCATATGCAGACAGGCTAAAAGAATTGAATCTGTTCAGTCTTGAACAAAGAAGACTACGTGGCGACCTAATTCAAGCATTCAAAATTCTAAAAGGTATTGACAGTGTCGACCCAAGGGACTTTTTCAGCCTGAAAAAAGAAACAAGGACCAGGGGTCACAAATGGAGATTAGACAAAGGGGCATTCAGAACAGAAAATAGGAGGCACTTTTTTACACAGAGAATTGTGAGGGTCTGGAATCAACTCCCCAGTAATGTTGTTGAAGCTGACACCCTGGGATCCTTCAAGAAGCTACTAACAACCAAACGAGCAAGATGGGCCGAATGGCCTCCTCTCGTTTGTAAACTTTCTTATGTTCTTATGTTCTTATCTGCAAAACATCTGCATTACACTGTAAAGGGTCATTACTCTGAAATAACTGGCTGCTGGTTTTGTGACCTGGAATCGACTGCTGGTTTTTGTTTCTTTCAGTCAATCAATTCAATTAACAAGGTCTGTGTTTCTTAAAAAGAACAAAAAATGAGAGATACAGTATTTGAAGCTACGGGATAGATTGCTTTCTTGGAAACATCTTATTTGCTCTCTGTGTCCCTGTTGTTACTATTACTTCACCCAGTAGAAAACAGCAACTAGTATCTTTATTAGTTAACACTAGACCTGATCTCCTACACAACCTATAGCCAGAGATCCATGGAGTGGCAAATCCCAGTGGATAGAGTCCCAACATGTTCTCTGTGGAAAAGAGAAAGAAATGTAGCAGTTTCATTTAAAAGATCTAGAAGGCAACAGGTTTTATTTAAACATCATATATACGGGTGATCTTTGTCTTTACCAGCTTTGCACATATGGAACTTACAATTTCTGCCCATTCTTCTTTGCAAAATTGCTCAAGCTCCGTCAAGTTGATGGGGACCTTTGGTGAACAGCAATTTTCAACTCTTTCCACATATTCTCAATTGGATTGAGGTCCGGGCTTTGACTGGGCCACTCCAGGACATTGACCTTTTTGTTTTTAAGCCACTCCTGTGTGGCTTTGGCTGTATGTTTGGGGTCATTGTCCTGTTGGAAGATGAATCTTCTCCCAGGTCCCAGGTCTCATGTAGACTTCAGTAGGTTTTCCTCCAGGATTTCTCTGTACTTTGCTGCATCCATTTTGTCGTCTATCTTCACAAGCTTTCAAGGCCCTGACGCAAAGAAGCATCCCCTTAGCATGATGCTGGCACCATCATGCTTCATGGTAGGGATGGTGTTCTCAGGATGATGTACAGTGTTAGGCTTGCGCCAAACATAGCACTTACCGTTGAGGCCAAAAAGCTCTATTTTGTTCTCATCAGACCATAGAATCTTCTTCCACTTGGTTCCAGAGTCTCCTACATGCCTTCTGTAAACTGTAGATGAGATTTGATGTGAGTTTTTTTCAAAAATGGCTTTCTTTTTGCCACTCTCCCATAAAGGTTAGTTTTGTGAAGCACCCAGGCTATTGTTGCCTGTAACAGGAAGAGATCTGTGCTGACTCTGCTGGCGTGTTCACGGGCTGCAGGAAGAGGGCGGCAGTCGTCCAACAACCGCCTGTGAGTCATGGCAGTGACACGGGGAGGTGGGAAAGTGGGTGTGTGGACTTTCCCCCTCTCTGAATGGCTGAGAATCGCGTCTTGGGAGATTGTTAGCCCTATAAATTAACGCTCCATTGTTTCCTCAGGTCTGCCCACTTAGACGCAACGAGAGTGCGGAAGCTCTGATCCAGGACCGGGAATCAGGCGAAACAAAGAGTTTAATAGCGAGACAGAGAGAGCGGGGAACTCTTGGGCAGACCCCGACGTATTGTGACAGAACAGGCTAGTTAGCCTACAGAGTAGGACGGTGATCCGGGTCGTGCGGGTAGCGACGACTGGGATAACGCTGCCGAGTGCAGCACCTTTTTTTTGTAGTTTTATTACTGTTTTATTTTCCATTGTTCTTTTCGCCTTCTGTTTTCATTATTATTTCTTTGAGCACCTGCGAGTGCACTTACTGTTCACGTACCAGCTGTGGTATTTCCGTGGTGCTGTCTATCATCGTTGATAGGCAGCCCACGGTCAACAGTGCTCTCTGCCGGAAAAAGCAAGAACTGTTTGCAAATAAAACTGGGCACCTGTGTGGTGTTTTCAAGTACACCTGTCTGTCTCCGAGTCAGTGAATTACCCACACCCCTTCCACATTGCCATATGCATAGTGTCTCCCAGCTCAGCCGTGGAAGTCTGTAACTCCTTTACAGTTGCCATAGGCCTCTTGGTGGCCTCCCTGACTAGTGCCCTTCTCACCTGGATACTCAGTTTTTGAGGAAGGCCTGTTCTAGACAGATTCACAATTGTGCCATATTCTCTCGATTTCTTAATAATGGACTTTACTGTACTCCGGGGGATATTCAGTGCCTTGGAAATGTTCTTATATTCTATCCCTGATTGGTGCTTTTGAAGAACCTTATTCCGGATTTGCTTTGAATGTTCCTTCATCTTCATGATGTAGTTTTTGTTAGGAAATGTACTAACCAACTGTGGGACCTCCCAGAAACAGGTGTATTTAACCTGAAATTCAACTCCATTCAACTAATTATGTGACTTCTAAAGACAATTGGTTGCACCAGAGCTTATTTAGGTGTGTCATAGCAAAGGGGGTGAATACTCATGCAATCAATTATTTTCTGTTTTATATTTGTAATTAATTTCGAACAATTTGTAGATTATATTTTTCACTTTGACACTATGGACTTTTTTGCATTGATCAGTGGCAAAAACTCCTAATTAAATCCATTTTGATTCCATGTTGTAACATGATAAAATGTGGAAAAGTCCAAGGGGGTTGAATACTTCTGAGAGCACTATATCTATTTATCTATTTATGTATCTATCAATCTATACACACACAGGCACACACACACACGTTTATCACATGGATTTGAAAAAAACAATATGTATCAAATTGCTAATCAACTGGCATGGCAAATGATAGCATTTCATTATGGATGAAATAGGTTGGATTATGGGACACTATTTTTATTCCACTTTTGAGCAATTCCCTTTATGACTCCCTTGATGCTTCACCTGCCCCAGCTACTGGGTCATTCCTTAATCATTCAATTAACATTATGAACTACAGCATTCTAAAACCCCCATTTCAACAGTTCTCTTTCTTTATTCATGTTTCTACAACACAACATGATGTAAACCCATCATGCTATTACAGTTTAAGATTGCTGGATTTTGTCATCAGCAACAAACAACCAGTCTGGTCTATGAATTGATTTGTAACTTTTCATGATTCTTGCCAGCTTAATGCTTCAATTTAAACCATAAAACTGTTGCACCCCAATTTCAGCAATGTTTTTTCACTGTAACTAGATAGTGCTCTGATACGGTGTGGAGTTGATCAAACTTTGTTCTCGTTAGGTATAAATCATCATATCGCACATGAAGCAGAGGCATAACTACAATTAGAGTGTAGTTGTCTCTTTAAAAAAAAAAAATCTGGACATTTTAACATGTCTACTTATTTCCAGTGATCATGCTGGCAAATGTTGAACAGATGTTTTCTGTTTTCTGTGAGTCAGTTAAATCTGTAGATGTTTCTGCTGGTTACTTTTCAATGAGCCTGTTTGTCTCTTAATACCACAGTCAAGGTTGTGCTGTGAACCTTTGTGATGTCAGTATATCTGATAAAAGGCGTACGTTGGCCTGCTATTGCAGGATAATCGGATTTGAAAAACCATTGTAAGTCAATGTAACAGTGCGTTCCACTTGTCATATCAACTCTCTATTCAACTCTATTGTAACATTCATTGCTCCTGTGTGTCACTGTGGTAGTGGCTGTCCATAACATGCAACAGTAACCATTGCTCAGTGTTCGAAATACACTGTGGCTCTAAAGGGGGGCCAAACAAGCAACCGCATACAGAAACCAACAATGTCCAGGACACATCTGTTTCACCGACTCCAACAATGTGCAGGGAGCTATTGCGGCCTATTAATGGCAGCCCCTCATTTTTTGGCCAGGTATCGTAGGAAAGATTGTATTATAATAGACTGAAGTATGTTGTAAGGATACAGCGATACAAGGCACAGGTGGAGTTTTTTTGTAACAGGGAAAGGTTTGAGGAGCACAAGGAAACAGGATTTACAATCCGAGGCAGCATGCTGCTACCTACACAGGTATGCACTGCTCCACAAGGGAACAGGATTTACAGTTAGGTGCCGTGCTGTTACCTGCACAGGTGTGCACTGCTGGCACAGTGGCAGCTCTGCTCCACAACTTAAGCCAGTTTTCTTCGGCCACATTGTGCATCTGTGCATGAACATTTAAAATTGAAGCTGGGATTTGACCTGCAGGTGTTGCCTGCCAATACCTCCTTCTGGGTCATCTGCAAAGGTACACTTCTAATATTTATCTAATATCTATCCCCAGTGTAACCCGATCACACTGTCCAACTGGTTGGCTACTTACTGAATCAGCCACAGATTCCACTTTCTATGGGTCACACATGGGAGACATACAATTGAGACTCTATATTGGACTTGCTATAATATAATTAGAAACCTGTATCTCAACACTCACAGCCTACCCTACCTTTATTCTGTTAGCCCCAGCCGAGTTAGGAGAAAAGCAATGTTTTAAAAGCAGCATTGCAAAGTACAACCTGCTGCAGTTATTTCATGTTGGATTGATAGCATTTCCAGACATTCAAAACGTTTATTTGTTCTTGTGACACAGTGGTTCTTGATTTCCTGGGCTGCACTTGTAAATTTGGATTCATACTGATAATGTAACATTTTACCTAAAACAGCCGACTAACTACTCCAGGTACTATATACTGCCCAGTCAATTCCATAACGCGTTCCAAATGTAACTTTAATTCCAATTTCTCTGTTATGTGCCATTTTCATGTTTGTACCTGACACTTTCATTATTTTCACCAATATCAATCAATCAATCAATTAATCAATCAGTCAATCAATTTTTATTTTATATAGCGCCTTTCATAGTGGACCACCACCACAAAGTGCTTTACAAGATGCAGTAAAAACAAGAAAATCCATAATACTTCAAATACAGAGAAATACATAATACATTAAATACAGTGGAAAGTACATAATACATGATAGTAGCAAGTGATACTAGTATCCAGATTTATTCCAGTATTTTATATCCCTCTAGAAATATGTTTTATCTGTAAATACATATTTTTTAATTGGTTGCAAAATGTTACAAAACAACAATTGTAACAGAACAATACAATGTTGCAATTTTCATGGTGAAACAGCAGGGGGAGACCTACTCTACTCATGTGACTTCAAAAAAGTTAAAGCCAAAGGAAGATGGGGGGGACTACCCAAATCAGAGACTTTGCCCAGTATAACATAATATATTCATCCATACTAAAAACGAACGGTCCACAATGATAGGGAGATAAGTGAAAATGGGATTGCAGTTGTATTTAACCCTAGCACTAAGACCACCCTTAAACTGTATTTGTAATCTCTGTGTCTCTGAAGCAGGCAGGGGGTTGTTCCAAGTGACAGGAGCTGAAGAGAGAAATGACTGTCTGCCAAAGGTAGAAGTGACCTTGAAGGCTCAGGGCCCTGAAGCGTTTATCACACAGAGAAACTGGTTTGATGTTCGGGTAACCAGTGAGCAGTAAAGTATGGAGCAGGTCAGTGTTTCACACTTTTAAATGATCCAATTACATTCCTACCTTATGCCTAACAGAAGCCAATTAAATCGACAAAGCTCTTGGCACAAAAATGTACAGGTTAATACAAAGCGACCAGCACTGCTGTAAACACTTACGTGTGTCTCTGCTTGACATAGATACAAGAGTTTTAATGTCACCCATATATTTCCCCCTGCTCCAGTTTCAGAAGTGGGCATTCTAAACCGAACTGCACTTGTTGTAAAAGGATTTAGCTGGCATGGTTTAAAAGTGTTTTGTGTCTTTGCTGAACAGCCTGTGATGCACCATGTGCTCACTGTTCAATAGTATGATAAATGAATGTTTCTCAAATCCAGGTCAGAGACAATATTAAGCTGGGGGCTGGGGATGGTCAATAAGCTGCACATTTGCCTAAATTTTACAAAATCTGTCGGGACCCTTGAAATACGATCTCAGACTCATGGCCAATCAGTCCTTTCCTTTTACGCGGGTCCCAAATGAGATTTTAGCGCAATAAACTTTTAGAAATTAAATGTTACTGATTGTGTTGCAACACAAACTTATTGAGCATAGTAGACCAATTAATTATTATTTTTAATTATTTAAATGGCTGCAATGTCTTAAAATACCATACTAATGACAACACATCCCCAGGAGCTTTATCAAATCCTTTTTATTGCTCACCCCGTTTAATTTACTTAAAAACATTATTGAAAAGAAAGCACTTTACAAGGTCTGTCATCTGAATTCAATGTTCAAGCCATGTGCTTTTCTTTTACAAGGCAACACAAGGGCACTGGTGTTTTAAAGCCAAACTGATTAATAATCTGCAGGGGGCCAGACGCACAGTTAGAACTGAACAAACTTGCTGCATAAGAATGTGGGGAATGGCAGCTACGGATTGGTGCAGAGCATCTTCAGTCAGCAAGTCTTTTAAAAGTGGGCAGATGAATGAAAATAGAAACAGAGCTTTGTTTGGGAGGGAGTTTCATTCAATGATGAGTCGGCATCATGAGCTGACTGGCTTGACTATGTATATACTCTCACTCCACCTACTGGACACAAAAGCAATAGCTATTTTCTCAAAACATCCTGTCTTTACAAATGTAAATAAGATGTAATTTGCTGACGTGTTTTGGTACACACGGAGAATAAGGAAGAGAAAGTTTCTTGCATGATCCATCAATTGGTCCTGATTTTACCTTTTGTGATCTATAGCCATTCACAGCGCTGACAGCGTCCTTCTGTATGCCTGGATGATAGCAATTTCCTAAAGCTACAATGTCAGCTACACGGCTTTAACAGGTTTGCTGAAGTGATTGATTAACTGGGTAGCAAACTGCTGCTGGAGAAGGAAAGTGTTAATTGTTGGTGTGTGATCCCAGTGATGGTGTTCGCGAGGCTGGAAACGCCACAGGTTCAAATTGTTTTATAGCTGTGGATAAAAGATGTGAATGTTAATTGTGCTTGGCACCATGGTCCTGTTCTCCAGGTACAATAGGGATGAGGAGGAGCAGTGGCTTCGCAGAAGCCGGGCAGACTGCCAGCTGACTCTACACAGTGGAACCTTTGCTTGTTTGCTGGCCCTGGAATAGACACTGACAGGTAGTGGCTACAGGGGGATCACTCACTTCCCAACCCATCCCAGCAGGAACTGTGGTGGTGCTGCTACTCTCAGTGAACTTCTGAAAGAAATGAACTAAAAGTAAAATCTTGTTAGATTCACAGTTTATATTGAAAGGTTTTCCAATAACACAGCAATGCCTTCGTGTACAATGAAACAGGTCAGCATTAACCAAGACATTTATAAGCAAGCGGCTTCAAAATACAATTTATTTTGTAGTCTTGGCATGCACCAGCACCATCTAGTGCACTGCAGTGTATTGCCAGCAAAACGAAGGAAGCTTGATTTGTGGCAGATCATTAGATTGTAATGACTCTTGTTTCTATAAAGAGACTTTGGGTGATCTAGCCGAGGTAACACACCCCTTTGGCATGCAACTGGAACTGAAGAGCAACTCTAGAACAAATGAAAGCACAGACTGATTAAAAACAATTAAAAAGAGTGAGTGTAAATATCATAAACGGGTAAGGGGACAGGAAAATGAAGCTAAAAAACAATGGAATTGAAATGGACTTCCTCTTTAATCAAGCAGGAAAGGGTTCAAATCTGTGTGCTAAACAGTTTACGACAGTCTACCTACCTTGCAGAAAATCCCCCCCCCCAAAAATTGAATTGCAGAATTACTCAAAGGCAAACAACATTATGATGAATGTCTTGAAGGATTCTTTTAATAGTATTTGTGGGGAAAGAGAAAATGAAAACAGCCTGTCCTTTCAGGTGTGTCCTAGGAGACGGCCCAGATTCAAACATCACAGCAGAATCAATCCATTACATCACACACACGCTGTGCTAATTTCAATTAGTAACATTGCCACGCACTCGCGCACCTGGGTTACGGGTGTTCAAGTTGTTAGGTACAGTAATACATGGCAAATTATAATTTAATTTTACTTTATAACTGTGTTTCTCTTGATATGGGGAATGTAGTATGTCAACAAAAGCTAACTATGGTAACAAAAATATCATCTTGTTCTAAATTGGGGGGGGGGGTTGGTTAAATAAATAATAAAAATATGTATATGTAATTATAGTGTAGGTTAATTGGGGAGTATAGTTTAATTGGGGTGTAAGTTTAGTTCTGTTCAAATCCTTGCTGATCAAGCATTTTGAGGTACAACACATTTTTTAGGTACAGTACTGCTCTATATGATACTAGACAACAGCATATCCTTATTGTTTAACAAGGTCTTTGCCTGTTTCAGTATTCTAGAATGGTCTCTACTGTAGTTTTAATAGTTCTTCAGTGCTAGTGGCATTATTCTCCACTTGGGTTTCCAGAACCTTCAGCAATTTGTTGTCACTGTGTTCACTCTCTCTCTCTCTCTCTCTCTCTCTCTCTCTCTCTCTCTCTCTCTCTCTCTCTCTCTCTCTTTCTCATTCAATTCCTTGCTTGACTCTCCACACATCCTGCAGTTGCACACATAAGATAGTGCTGCATTGTTTCATGTTATCAGTTTTGTGGGCACAAAACATTTGAGTGCCTCTTACTTAACTGGCACCATTATTCCTTTTTCTTTTTCAGGACCCACCACCAGATTGGATAATAAGAAAACAACAGAAACATACCGGCCAGTATTCTGAGGGTAGCTAATCCTGCTTTATCATTCACTGTCCATAATTTCTCTTTGCCAATCTTGCTATAGCAATAAAAAACAGTGCCTTATGAATATCTTTTTGGTGAAAGAGAGGTCAGACTGCAATGAAAACAATTGTCAGCTGACATCCCATCTCAACCCTGCTCCCCATCTGTTTCCAGAATGGCTCAATTCCCAACCACAGTAATATTACAACTCTCACATGCATAATCAAACCCAGCTATATATATATATATATATATATATATATATATATAGCTCTGGAAAAAATTAAGAGACCACTGCAAAATTATCAGTTTCTCTGGTTTTACTATTTATAGGTATGTGTTTGGGTAAAATGAACATTTTTGTTTTATTCTATAAACTACTGACAACATTTCTCCCAAATTCCAAATAAAAATATTGTCATTTAGAGCATTTATTTGCAGAAAATGACAACTGGTCAAAATAACAAAAAAGATGCAGTGTTGTCAGACCTCAAATAATGCAAAGAAAATAAGTTCATATTCATTTTTAAACAACACAATACTAATTTTTTAACTTAGGAAGAGTTCAGAAATCAATATTTGGTGGAATAACCCTGATTTTCAGGCACAGCTTTCATGCGTCTTGGCATGCTCTCCACCAGTTTTTCACATTGATGTTGGGTGACTTTATGCCACTCCTGGCGCAAAAATTCAAGCAGCTCGGAGCATTGTCCTGCTGGAAAAACCAATCGTCACAGCTGGGGAACATTGTCAGAGCAGAAGGAAGCAAGTTTTCTTCCAGGACAATCTTGTACTTGGCTTGATTCATGCGCCCTTCACAAAGACAAATCTGCCCGATTCCAGCCTTGATGAAGCACCCCCAGATGAGTCCAATTTTCAGCTTTGCCCAACACCTTGTCGTCTAATGGTTAGACGGAGACCTGGAGAGGCCTACAAGCCACAATGTCTCGCACCCACTGTGAAATGTGGTGGAGGATTGGTGATGATCTGGGGGTGCTTCAGCAGGGCTGGAATCGGGCAGCTTTGGCATGAATCAAGCCAAGTACAAGGTTGTCCTGGAAGAAAACTTGCTTCCTTCTGCTCTGACAATGTTCCCCAACTCTGAGGATTGGTTTTTCCAGCAGGACAATGCTCCATGCCACAGAGCCAGGTCAATCAAGGTGTGGATGGAGGACCACCAGATCAAGACCCTGTCATGGCCAGCCCAATCTCCAGATCTGAACCCCATTGAAAACCTCTGGAATGTGATCAAGAGGAAGATGGATGGTCACAAGCCATCAAACAAATCCGAGCTGCTTGAATTTTTGCACCAGGAGAGGCATAAAGTCACCCAACATCAATGTGAAAGACTGGTGGAGAGCATGCCAAGACGCATGAAATCAGGGTTATTGCACCAAATATTGATTTCTGAACTCTTCCTAAGTTAAAAAATGAGTATTGTGTTGTTTAAAAATGAATATGAACTTATTTTCTTTGCATTATTCGAGGTCTGACAACACTGCATCTTTTTTGTTATTTTGACCAGTTGTCATTTTCTGCAAATAAATGCTCTAAATGACAATATTTTTTTGGGAATTTGGGAGAAATGTTGTCAGTAGTTTATAGAATAAAACAAAAATGTTCATTTTACCCAAACACATACCTATGAATAGTAAAACCAGAGAAACTGATAATTTTGCAGTGGTCTCTTAATTTTTTCCAGAGCTGTAGGAACACCTTCCTAATATTGAGTTGCACCCCCTTTTGCCCTCAGAACAGCCTCAATTCGTCAGGGCATAGACTCTACAAGGTGTCGAAAGCGTTCCACAGGGATGCTGGCCCATGTTGACTCCAATGCTTCCCACAGTTGTGTCAAGTTGGCTGGTAGTGGATCTCTATTCCGAATAGCTCATTCCAGCTCATCCCTCATATGCTCAATTGGATTGAGATTTGGTGACTGGGCAGGCCACTGCAGTAAGCTGAATTCACTGTCATGTTCGTGGAACCATTCCTGGTTCCACGTGGGGCATTATCCTGCTGAAAAAATTCATTAGCAGATGGATACACTGCTGCTTGAAGGGATGCACCTGATTGGCAATGATGTTCAGATATCCTGTGGCATTCAAACGTTACTCCACTTTTATCAAGGGGCCCAATGTATGCCATGAAAACACACCCCACACCATCACACCACCACCACCAGCCTACAGTGTTGACAGTGTTGCTGCATGATGGATGCATGTACTCATGTGATTTTCTCCATACCCTAGTCCTCCCATCAGCGTAAAAAGAGAAACCGGGATTCATCAGACCAGGCAATGTTTTTCCAATCCTCCAGTGTCTAGTGTTTTTGTTCCTTAGCCCACTGCAACCGCAGTTTCTTGTGTTTTGCTGAAAGAAGTGGAACTCTGTTAGGTTGTCGGCTGCCATACCCCATTCGTGTCAAGGTACGACGAGTTATGCATTCTTTTATGGGTCTTTTGGCACCAATGTTGTACTGAACTGTCAGTTGACTAACTGTAGCCCGTCTGTTGCGCTGCATAATTCATGTCAGCCTCCTTTGGACTCTTTCATCAATGAGCCGTTTTCGACCACTGGCCTGCAATTGGCTGGATGTCCTTTGCGTGCTTACCATCCTTGATACACATGGAAAACTGTTGTTGAAAAACCCAGCAGCGTTGCAGTTCTTGACAAACTGAAACCAGCGTGCCCTGCACCTACTACCATACCCCCTTTCAAAGGCACTTAAATCTTTTGTCTTGCCCATTTACCCTCTGAATGGCACACATGCACAATCCATGTCTCAATTGTGTCAAGGCTTAAAAATCCTTTTTAACCTGTCTCCCCTTGATCTACACTGATTGAAGTGGATTTAACAGGTTACATCAATAAGAGATCATAGCTTTCACCTGGATTCACCTCGTCAGTCTATTTAGCTAGCGTTTCATGGACTAGCCCACAACACCTCAAGAGGGCTCGACAGTAATTCTGGCATCCCAGCATCACCCCACTCCATCCCCCACTCAACTCAACCCAGCTTACTTACCTGTACGTCAGCATTTATTTCTTTTTATTCTGCTTGAGATCCCCAACCAGAAACTTTCTGTCTCAACCACAGCCAGTTGCTGCTCCTCTCTGCTGCTTCAGATAAGTTCTTCACTGTGCAATGCAACTCTTAGCCACTGAATCCGACGTCTCTGAGAAACCAGGTTGTAGAGTGTGCCATAAATCCTCGACAACCCACTTCCACTGGGTAAACCCGGACTCTTCATCCTCGCTGTTCTGCTTCAGTGACTAGTTGAGTACACTGCAGTTTCTTCCTCACATACATCTCATCTACAGCATCCTCCCATGGCACTGTTAACTCTACCAGGTGAAAAGGGTGTGCTGATCCAGACCACAAGACAATATCTGGTCGAAGGTTAGTGGTGGCAATCTCAAGTGGAAAAATAAGCTGTTGACCAACAACTGCCAGCATTTTCCAATCTCTAGCAGCTTCCAGTTGTCCTGGGCAAGGCTTGATTTTAACACCTTTTCTTGGTGGTTGCTCTCCTGAGTGGAGGAATGTAGTGTTTTGTTTGTAATATTTTGATGGAACTGGCGGCAACTTATTGATCAGGTTATGCTTGTCTTCCAATGCTAAGGTCAAACATCGCAGCACCTAGTCATGGCGTCAAGTAAACCATCCTTGGCTAAGACCCTCCTTACATCCTGTCAAAATGTGCCTTCATCTTGCAGGTGATGAACACAAAGGATATAAGGGATCCTCACCCACCCAGAGGTTTAGGTTCTTGGTGATGGGAGAACATCATATGTTGACCTGATTAGGAAACTGATCCTGCTCTGTTTCATTGTCCATAGGACTTGCCAGCCGATCTTGTGTTGTTCCACACTTTCCCATCTCATCCATTCTCTCTACTTGGGCTGGGAAAGGGCCTTTACATACCTCATCCTCTCCTCCTGCTTTTGCACCTCGAACTGTGTCCTTTAGATCCCTGTCGTACCGTCTCCCAAGACTTTTCACTGGCTTCTCAGACACTGTTGGTATTGCCTCACCATTAATGTAGAACCTTTTATCTACTATTTTACCTTTAATTACAGAGATGCTCCTTGATTTAGTGGGCTTGCATTGTATTTGTGCCCATTCAATCTTATTGGGTAATTTGCCCACTAACCGATTAGTGCAGAGTACTGTTGTAGTCATGGTTGTCATGTCATCCATGTATGCTCGAATTGGTGTTAGTCGCATTCCAGAAGCTAAGCGCTCTCTTCCCACTACCCATTTTGATGCCCTAATAATTACATTCTATTAGCATAAGATCAGAATAAAATATGATTTGAGTCTATAAATATCCACAGATATCACATATAATACACAATACAATATGTTGCTCTCACAACCCATTGGAATGCACTGAAAAAGTTGTTAAATGAAAAATGTGATTCTGTTTTTTGTAGTGAATTAGGTACAGTTATATCATTATATTAGGATGTACTGCAGATTTTGTTTCTCATGCAATTTGTAATGGACCACTAGCTTATGTCTTTTTAATTATACACATTTATACACACTTCAAATGTATTTCTTAACCAGGCTAGAACCCATGAGATATATATTTCCTTTTTCAAGGGAGTCCTGGCAAGAGAAGGCAGCAAGAAATAACATTATAAAATCAATGGCAAATTATACTGAGGTAGTGAGCGCGTCTCCAGATTGTCAAAGACTAGGAAACCAGGTGCTCCGTAAAGTTTGTAATACAGACAAGAACTAATATTTATTTTTCTAAAATGCTTTTGCTGTTTGCATATATCTCTACTATTCTATACATAGTTTATTGCAAGACTATGTGAGGTGTCTGGCACCTCTAATTCAGAACAAATACCATCTTGTATTCAAATTAACGCTGAACCAGTGCTTTTTTTTTTAAATTGTATATGAGTTTCAGTTGGTGATAGCATTAGGACCCAAAGGAAGCCACCTCAGTGTGTGTTCACAGATCACAGCATTACCTCGTAACCAAGGAAATTAAAAGCACTAGGGACCAGGGGAATGCCATTTGTGAGGATCAATTTTAATTAGAACATGTAAAATGGAAATGGATTTTATTATCCTTGTAATATCTCTGCAAATCTTCATAGGGTAATAACAGAGACAATGAGAGAGGTTGTTTTGGAGTTCCAGAAGAAAGCTGTGAGGCTGGGAGGCCAAAAAAAGGAAAAGAAAAGGTGTGATTGTCTGAATCATGCTTTGCCATCCTTTTCTGTGCTTAACACTGCGCATTACATCTACAACACTATACCACAGTACGTTTATAAGGAGTGAAGGTCCTCCCACCTCTGCTTTTCACAAAGTGATGCTGATAATGCAAAACTATAATGGCAATGCCATGACCCTCTTCTAAAGTTTTATAGGAGCAGCTACAAAGGTAAGACCAATTAGAAGAATGGTACCTCAGCAGAAACACATTTTTACAAACCCTCCAATGGTATCACAATGATATGAACCAATACACACTGGCAATCAACTGCTGTAACATTTGCTGGTTACGATGTGGTCTGCTAAGGCTTGTAATATTGGTATTACAATGGTCTCCTAATGTTATTTTGCAAACCTCTCCTGTAAGGGCGTGGAGTGTTGTAGATTAAGAGTGACCTTGCATGTTTGGTGATACAGTTCTCACATGATAAAGGTCCCACAGAGTTGGCAAAGCCTCTTTTAATCGATCCAAAGGGGCCAGCTAAATTTGGTCTCCAAATGAGGACTGTAGAGAATGACCTTGACACCCTCATGCATGATGACCACAGCCTTTTCTATTGTTTTTTTTTTTTTTTTGGCTGGACAGGGTGCAAGGGATTACTGTACAGTTATTTATTTGTGTTGTTTATCTAGACAGCTGATCATCACAGCAAAGTCAGAAACCAGAAGAACTGCAGGGTGTAGCATTGATAACAAGAACACTGACATTTGAAGGGAATGATCTGCCCTAAACTAAATTAGACGACTGCTGGAAAACAGAACGTATACTTTGCCTGCTTAAAGAGGTTAGAGTGGGCATTGGGTATTTCATCTTAGCAGTGCCAACTGTGCCTTTGGGGTCTAAGCATGTCCCTGTCTGCAGATCATGGCACTCAGGGAAGCAATTGGCTGATTAAGGACCAAAAAGAAGGCATTGAAGGAGTGAGGGACATTTCTTTCACCAGGTAACAAGACCCAGGTGTAAGACTACCTGAAAGTAAGGCACCCAAACAGAGCTTACTTTATAAATTAAAAGATTAATACAAATACATATTTACTGGGATATGTGCTTCTTTCTCAAATATACATAACTCCATTCAATACTTGTGCAAACATCATAAACAGTTAAGCTGTTCCTATAGAGTATATCCTTTAAATTAAAACTGTGTTTGTGTTAGAACCGTGCTTATGCTACTGTACCTGTGTTGCATTTTTAATAATATTAAATGCATTTTTAAAAACACCCAATGTGGATCCCTCTTTCACTGCCTGCATTCTACAAACTTCTATTAACATAGGTATACTGTAGCTCAAACAGTAAATAATCATATTAGGGGTGTCACTGTACTTATATAACGATTTGCTCATTAGAATATTTTACGTGCGTTTGAAGAAAGCAATTATCAAAAATAACAAAACAACTTTCTGCATCTATTCCAATATTTATTGGAGGATACTGTGGTTTACAAATACATTGTAAGATATATCTGAACTACAGATCTACTACAGGTAGATTTCGTGCAGTGTACATATCATTCTTTTCATCACAGTTCTCTTTAAGAATGCAGTTGATGTTTGGCGAGAGCGCCACTCGCAGCGCACAGGCTGGTAGTTACAGGTTGGTGGTGTTGGGTTGTGTTCCAGGGTTTGGCACTTCAAGCCGCGCGGCTCTCAGTCCTGAGAGAGATAGAGAGAGAGATAGAGAGAGGGAGAAGCGCTGTGCACAGGCTGTGGAATGAGAGCCGAGTCGCCTCTGCTGCTTGAAGGGATATGCTGATAATTTTCCTAACACCAGTCCCCTTGTAATCTGTTTATCTGGTACATGTAACAGTCCGAGCGCGGATGCTGCTGCTGATGAAGACTACAAGCAGGTATGGTGTTTTTTTTTTTTTGCTGCGTTTGGGTTTTAACTCATGACATTTATTAAGCTTTTTTTATTTTGCATGTTTTTTTTTAATTCTGTTACCCTAATTGGTGAAATCAATGATGTGCGCGTTGTGTTGAATTGAATTCAGCGTCGAGAATTGCAAAGAAGTGTCAACACCTGTACGTTTAAACAAGGCATTCATATGTTTTTTAGGGGGAAGCGTTTGTAGGGTAAACTCATTTGACTGTTTTGTGCTGTTGCATGGTTTTGAATGGATTTAAAATAATGTTTGTATTACCTGAAGATATTTCGTCATCTTTAATAAACATGAATAGGTACTGATGGTGTCTGATAACCCTGACTTTAGATTACATTGGTTTATTGAAACAAAAGATTTGTATTTATTTTTATTTAGAAAAAAATATTATGCAGGCATTTAGGAATTAATGTGACGTATTAGTGTGTGTTTTAAATAAATGCATTCCATGTGCAAACTGCGTGTCATAAGGTTGTTACTAACAAAGATTTTTCAGGATCTTAATAGATGGTTAGAATATTAAAATGCGTGTGTTGAACTAAAACGTTGTCCCAGAATTACACTACACAAATACACGATGTAGCCTCACTGAAATGAATTAAACTACCCTACTACTGTAGATGCAAGTACAGTCTAATAAGAAACGCTCTTATGTCTTTACTGCGATATAAAATAAGATTTCAATAATAAGATACATTTCAAGCACATTTGGCGGTGATACGTCTCTGAAACAGCATGTCGATGTTAACCCATCAATCTCACAGTTCTGGTTGTTTCCTCCATTTTACATTTAAACATTTAATCATCATTCTGTGGCGTCTTAATCAGTTTACAATGAAACTCGAACCTGTAATTGTATTATTTTGAGTACAGGCTGTGTTGTATTTACAACAGAGGGAGTTTTTTAAAGTCAAGACGAAACTAAAACATAAATGTGTGTATAGGACTCAACTATGCCACCAGGGTGGTTGTTTTTTTTTTTTTTTTCTGTCTCTGCAGGGGGTAAGTGGGAGGGTCTCAGATCAGACTGTTAATTAATGCCATTAATGTTGCAAATGACATGCTCTTTATCTTAATTGCAGTTCGGAATGAGTAAATAGGAGTGCAGTGGGGCTTTGTGTTCTTCAAAGGGAATTCTGTATAATAAGGATGCCACTTCCTGACTGCCTAATTGAAAATGAGCCATTGCATACCAGTTTGGGCTCTTCAGCAGATGTGTTTATATCAATAGGTCTGTGGACCATCCATCCATGATCAATGCTGTGTTATTGTTTATGGGAAGTCCAGTTTGAACCAATTGGAGACTGAGGCAAAAGGGCATGGTCTACTGTGTCTGTATCCTGCCACTGCTGGAGTTGCTAATACATGGGATCTTGTACTCTTGTTCACAGCACACCCAAGCCATTTTCTAATAAACAGCAGGATCCACTTCATCTAAGTCGTTCTAGTGGGAAGTCGATCAGAATCAAATGACTATTTACCCTTGATGCAGAAGCAGATCTGTCACTTACTGCAGTTGAAATAGAAAATGCTGACAATGATTTGTAAAGTTACTTTGAGATGTTTGTGAATCTGGTTGTCAAGATAAATAACACACTAGGCTCCAAAGTGCTAGCTTGAGATCTTTGAAATGCATATGTGCAAATTTAAACCACAAAACTGTGTACAATATTATTGAATTCAAGACACAAAGCAGCAACACTGGTGTGGTAATTATTTGTTTATTTGTTTTAAATGAAGTGATTTCTTCTGTCATCGAGTCTCTGGTTTTGCATGACAAATACATGGTTTTGTCTTTTTTCTTTCATTTTGCATATAAATTTGTCTCCTAGGGATTTCGCATGTAACACTGTTCTCCTTTTGAAAATGCATAACCTTGGCCAAGATAATGTAACTGAATAATTGAAAAGCTTCAGTGATAAAGATCTCCTTAAGTACCAAGATACATTTTTTGGTGTGTTTTGTATTATGGAGAAATTCATGAAAAATGTACCTTTCTCAAAGAAATCTAATTATTTATAATAACCTTGAATTGATCAATATTTATGAAGAATGCTTATTTTAATGCTCAAATGTGAAATATGGCTCTGAGATGTATATGCATAATAACGTTTAATGTAGGCGCCATTGATGTCTCCCACAGACCAGCAGGGAAGCATTTTAAATAAACAACCCTTCATAACGGCTTGTTATTTCCCACTCCATATGTTTCAGATTAGTCTCAAATTGGCGAGAATATTGATTATATTGCACAATGTACTGTCCAGTAGCATCACCAGAATTCTTCTTCCAGTCATGGTTCTTCCTCAATTCACTTTCATCATAGTCCATTCTAAATTACTGATTGTGGCAGGGACAGGGTTAATGTCTCTGCCAGCAGCCACAGGTGTGGCCATTCTCCAGTTAGTGCAGATTAGTGCCAAATAGGGCATGGCTACCTACATAATAACAGGCAGAAATCCTCTGTCTGGGAGAGTAGGTGAGTGTGCTGTGTGCTTTGTGCTGTGTTCAATATTTAAAATAAATGAGAGAAGTGTCCATTGTTGCTTAAAAGACCCTGAGAGTAAACGTGTCATTGCAGTCACTCAGGTGTAACAGTCAATCAATCAATCAATCAAATTTATTTTGTATAGCGCCTTTCATGCCAAGGCATCCCAAGGTGCTTCACATTACAAATAAATAAACTATACAATAATATACAGTAAAATATAAAAAACATCCAAAAACAAATGGGGGAAAATAATAATAATAATAATAATAATAATAATAATAATAATAATAATAATAATAATAATAATGTTAACAAAATTCTAAGATAAGCCATCCCAATCTACAAAAAGGCCTTTGCATAAAGATGTGTTTTAAGCCTTGATTTAAATGCATTTATTGAGTCAGCTTTACGGATTTCAATTGGAAGATTGTTCCATAATACAGGTGCATAATGACTAAAGGCTCTTCCACCACGAGAGCTGCATTTTATCACTGTAGTCACCAGGAGCCCAGCATCAGCAGATCTCAGCTGGCGTCCAGGGACATTAGGTAAGCAGGGCCATTTCCAGAGACCGCCTTAAATGTCATTATTAAAATTTTAAAAATAGCTCTGTACTTCACAGGAAGCTAATGCAAGTGAGCAAGAACAGATGTAATATGTTGAAATCTTTTTTTACCTGTCAGAATTCATGCAGCTGTATTCTGAACCTGCTGTAAGTGATTGATAAGTTTACAAGGTAGACCAGCCAATGGGGTGATGCAGTAGTCCAGACGGGATGAAACAAACGCATGAATTCAAATTTCTACATCAGATTCTGCAAGATACAAACCGACTTGAGATATATTCCGCAAATGATAATAAGCAGACTTCACTAGAGTTGAAATGTGATGCTGAAAACTAAGAGTAGAATCTAATAAGATCTAAGACTTTTCACATCTTGTGAAGAGCTAATGGTGGGGCAGTCAAAGGTCATTGGTTGTGAGGTTTTATTTAATGCTGTTTTAGAGCCTATTAGAAGAAATCCAGTTTTATTTACAAAAAAAAATGTTCAAACATCCAAGCCCCTATTTTGTCAAGGAAAGTTGATAGTCTGGAGATTAAGTTTACATCAGCTGAACTCATTTTAAGTCTGAGTGTCGTCGGCATGAGTGGAAATTAAAACCATGTTGTCTCATGACATTACCCAGCGGTAGCAAATACAAATTAAAAAGTAAAGGACCAAGAACAGAGCCCTGTGGAACCCCAGAAACAACAACAGAATCAGACGATTTTGATCCTCCAAAGGACACAGATTGTTGTTGGTAGGTTAAGTAGGACCGCAGCCAGGAGAGTGCTGTGCCAGTAATGCCAATAATTTTCTCAAGGCGATCAAGAAGAACTGTGTGATCAATGGTGTCAAATGCAGCAGATATAGCCAAAAAGACAATTCCTGACTGTTGTTTCCGAAAGCCACACTGAAATTTTTCAAAGAGATTATTAGCAAAGACAACTGAGCAACAACAACCTTTTCCAAGACTTTTGCAAGGAAATTGGACAATAATTAGACAAGACATCAGATCCAATGTAGATTCTTTAAGTACTGGCTTTATAATTGCCACCTTTTAAGCTAGATGTATGTTGTGTGAAATTATTTAGAATGTTTTTTAGAATTTTAGTATTTAGAATTCCCTATACTAAAGATTCATGCAATATTTCTACAGTAAATACAGTACCGGTGTTCAAACTGTAAACCACTTCTCAGTCTGACTTCCGTTTCTGTCTATCCCTTTTGATACAGTATCTGAACTGAAGAAAAGCTGCTATGGCACTTCATAACACAGACATCTTATTCAGCATTCGTTCTATAACTAAATAAATATTAGGCCTATTACATGGTTATCGTTCCTAATGTATTTACTTTTTTGCTGCGAGAGGAGCTGCAGCTTTCTCCGAGAGACGAGACGCTTCAGCTTTGCTTCAGCCCCATTCCGGCAGCTGAACCTGGGGCAAGCCCATTCCCTCTTCCCCTCGCCCGACCCGCTCTCCTTCTTGCACTTGGTTTGCTTGTCTTGTGCTTCAAACTGAACTCCCGTCCACCGTTTAGCCAGGCTATTTATAGTCTAAAAACTGCTGATTAAAATGACCCACGAGTGGGAATGTTACCTTTTTTCTTTGTGTAGTGTTGATTACATGGTCCTTTATGCATGGTTAATTCATGGAAAGTTACATTTTTGCTTCACTATATGAGTATTGTAGAGAGGGAGTTATTTTAGTCAGATGTGTGATGTGTTCTGGGACGCCCCCCACCCCCTTCCCTGTTTATAACGCTCTTCTGTTATAATGCTCATATTGGAGTTATTTTATTTTTTGTGTTTCTTTTTTTTTGTTTTTTCATTTTTTTTTTCCCTGTTTATAACGCTCTTCTGTTATAATGCTCATATTGTGTGTTTGTTTTTTTTTTTCCACTCTATAAGTATAGTCTAGAGACACTCAGACGTTGTGCATGTGTTTCGCGGGGGGTGGGGGAAGGGACAAATATATTGTTTATAATTCTCTTCGTTATAATGCTCATATTGTGTGTGTCCCGAGGCCCACGTTATAGCGAGGGAGCACTGTATATGACAAAACAGGCCACCAAGATTAAATGAGTTATTTTTCTGTCAGCAGGATTTTGTGGTTTTGAAAATGCTGTCATTCTTGCAATGAATCAGATGATGGTCTGTATGTCTCTAGAGATTTGGCAATATCAATTGCTCAGTATGAGCAAGTTGCAATGCAGCTAGGTCTGTGTTTAATAGACTTGGTTCTGTGTCTCCCTCCCAGAGTAAAATGAATGTATTTTAAATAAACTCTTCGCAACTAGATCTCGTAATGTCATTCATTCGAAGTGAATTGATGGGCGCTGTGTTTTAACACAATTAGACATCACACACACACTATGAATAGAGATATCAATCAAGCACTGTTAGAAATTCCAGTGACTGACTCACTGTGTGACCCTGAGCAAGTCACTTAACCTCCTTGTGCTCCATCCAGCAGATGAGATGTTAAATCAATGCCCTATTGTAAGTGACTCTGTATATAATGCACAGTTCTGTAAAATGCACCTCTGTAAAGTGCTTTGTGATGGTTCACTATGAAAGGCGCAATATAAAATAAGATTATTATTATATTATATTATCCTGTATGTAGATGTCATGCCTTGCATAGAACACACAGCATAGTTCTAAGTTTAAAAACAGCAGCATCACTTATAGGAAACTATGTGGCCTCTGACTCGCTGTGTGACCCTGAGCAAGTCACTTAACCTCCTTGTGCTCCGTATTTTGGGTGAGATGATGTTGTGACTCTGCAGCTGATGCATAGTTCACACACCCTAGTCTTGTATCTTGTAAAGCTTTGTGGTGGTGGTCCACTATGAAAGGTGGTCCACTGTTTATTTATAATAATAAGAGACACCTTTTACATGACATCTTCACTTAAAAAACGGTATAGTACAGGGTTGGATAAATTAAGAAGAAAACCGGAGAGTCTGAAACTAGTCAGCTGTTAGTATTGTATGACTGTGGGTGTTATGACAGAATTTCTAGAGCAGCGCTCAGTTTTTGAATTAAAAAAAGGTAGAGCTCTGCAAAGGAAACCTGAAATTGTACCCAAGGGATTCAGTTGTGAAAAATGTTGTCTATTTTTAGATTACTGATAATGAGATTCTTCAATATGGTGCAATTCTAGAAGAATAGCCGATATAATATAAAGAAAAAGTCAGAAGACGTGTGCTTGCTGTGCAGTTTTTAAGATAGATCTGCATCAATACTATGACCTTTTTTCAATTCATCAGAGGCTGGATAAAATCTACAGCATTAATAATGCATAGTGCACATTATCTTCTTCTCAGTGTTTAATAATCTCAATACAGTGCATTTTTGTGTCTTGCAGTATTTAGGCATTTCCCTTTCAAAGCAGAATGTGTGGATTTGTTATTTGCACTTGTAACGTTTCTTATTACGTTATTAAGGTATGGTTGCCTGAATCTCAGCCATTTAATAACGTTTTAAATCAGGTTCAAAATGAATGTGATATTTCCTGCTTGCTGCAGTCACAATAACCAGGCTGGCACCTGGCAATTTATTCAATTTATACATGCTGATAATTATTGTTCAAAACTAGCTTAATTGTTTAACATATCCAGTGTAATTACAAGCTTGGTGCTTCATGTTACTTGTAGTTAATTTGCAGGCATTGTAACAATATTGCAAAGAGGTTTGGGGACAGTGGCGTCCTGCTGTATGGAATGAGAATGTCTGAACGTGACACTAATGACTGACTGCATTGTAGAATTGATTTTTTTAAACAAAATATTTTTTATTGGCAGAAGAAAACTGTATGGTCTATTTTGGAGGGGTGAACTTAAGTTTTGTGCCCTCTTAGCAAAACCTCTTCCCCGTTTTGAAACCTGCTTGCTTCTGTGTGGCTCTTTGAGCTAAATAAGCCTGTTTGCTAATTGCAGCATCAGTATAATATACATCTCAAACCTCAGTCACAAAGCAACAGAAAAATAAGACAGAGCTTTAAAATACAGTATTCATGAGGGCTTGCTTATTTATGTGCGTGGTACAGGAAGAATGATTATTCTCGAGAAAAGTAATTTTTGCTGTATGGGGGAAAAAATGTGTGGCCTGTCAATTGCTCTGTTAGTTCTCTGAGGCAGGGCAAGAAGGAATATACATACAACTTACTTTAAAGGAATTTGTACTTGATCTGTGACCCGGAAAGTTAGTGTTTGGAGAGCTCTTTATTTCGCTGCCGTCGTCACTGTAAACATAAAGTGTTGAGGAGATGACAGCTTTGTGTTGGTATTCGAAGATGTTCGTGCAGGATAGACGTGTGCTGTGCAGCAATTGGTTTTCGCTTGAGGTTTCCCATCCAAATTCTTCGTGTGTTTCCACACTGGCACTTTAATGACAGCTGCAGCTTACCCCGAAACCAATGTATTAAGAGACATATATAATTAATGTTCTAGTTAAAATAGAAGAGGGTTTAAAGAGTACCCATTACTCTGCATTTTTCAGAATTTCCATTGAATAATGCCTTCTTTTGACATCAGTCATACAGAAAGTCTGTTTTTATAATGGCATGTCCTTTTGCAATTTATTAATATGCCTTTACATATATATATATTTTTTATGAACCGTCAGCAGTTTTGTGGCTACGAGACATTTAGATGAGGTCCAGTAGTTACCATGATGCCATTTTAGTATTCTTGACTCTAGTTTCATGTTGGTCATGTTTGTTTCAATGTTGGTTATGTTCAGGTAAAAAGCGTACAGCATGGTAAATAACTCATTATCACCCTCAGAGCTCAAATAGACACCTGTTGTTAACCCGATGGTTTTGATTTGGTAAGTTAAATTAGAGTGTTTCTGTACTATCCTTCCAACATCTCACAAACGTGTTGTTAAAACCCTGTTTATTACAATGCATGTTTAATGTATAGCATGGTTCTTTTTATGATTGACACCCAGGTTATTAGCATAGCCCCTCCTTTATTGCTATTAAATGACACGTGCTGGCGCGGTACTTAGAAGTTTGTTATAAACCCATGTCATCATAAAAAAAGGGAACAATAGTGCTAAAATCATAGTATGCTGTATTTAACAAAGTAGGCAGACAGTCAAAATCACCCTTTCCTGAAGATTTAGTGTCCCTCCCTTGAGAAGGACATTTACTTTGGCTCTCTAAATTTACTTTAGGCCACCTGACCTGTGTTGTCCTCCGGCACTATAGATCTGGAGGCTCCACTGCAGAACCACAGGCGCCCTATCGGCCACAGGGGTCGCTGATGTGCAGTGAGCAGTGGATTCCCCTGCTGACCTAGGTCCCCCCCTACCCGGGGGGCGCTCGGCCAATTGTGTGCCACCCCCCCTGGGAGCTCCCGGTCACGGTCGGCTGTGACATAGCCTGCACTCGAACCTGTGATCCCCAGGCTATAGGACACATCCACTTGGAGTGCCTTTGCTGGATGCATCACTCGGGAGCCCCCCAAAATGCTATTACTTTTGTAGTAGATGTAGTAAATGAGATTACTGTGAACAAAGGATTAAATCAGACACTGACGTAGATATGTTTTAAAGACATGCAAATTAATTTAGTCAGTTTTAGTTTTGGAAGAAATTGTACTTTTTAAAGAAAGTTTAAATGGCACTGAATTGACACCAATTTTTCCTTTAGAAATAAATCTTACATTGGTTAAAAACCACGGATTTAAGGGCATACAAATGATAGTCATTAAATCAAATGAAATTTGTTCATTCAAGGGAAAATGAAAAAGATGGCAAAAAAACAGATTTGTTTTGAGCTGCATTGTCATTGGAAAAATCTAAAGCTATTGGAGTAGAGCTTTTTTATTTTATATTAACTTTTCTTCTTCTTCACTTAATAATATTCGATAAGCTTAGCTTTATATTTTTTTGCTCATGGCAAAACTCTACATGCTGTGCATTTAAAGACCTAATTTGCTTTGCTATGCTCTGACTTTGATACCAAAAGGCAAGGCATGTCAATAGGATATTCTCATGAGATTTACAACTGTGAAGAACCAGTACAAATTCAATTAAGCAGGCTGGTGTGTCCACTGATTTAGAACAATCAAGCTGCTTTGGCCAGGTTATATATATATATATATATATATATATATATATATATATATATATATATATATATATATATATAAAATATACACACAGTACTGTGCAAAAGTTTTAGGCAGGTGCGAAAAAATTTCTGTAAAGTAAGAATGCTTTCAAAAATAGACATGTTAATAGTTTATATTTATCAATTAACAAAATGCAAAGTGAGTGAACAGAAGAAAAATCTACATCAAATCAATATTTGGTGTGACCACCCTTTGCCTTCAAAACAGCATTAACTCTTCTAGGTACACTTGCACACAGTTTTTGAAGGAACTCGGCAGGTAGGTTGGCCCAAACATCTTGGAGAACTAACCACAGTTCTTCTGTGGATTTAGGCAGCCTCAGTTGTAATCCCAGACAGACTCGATGATGTTGAGATCAGGGATCTGTGGGGGCCATACCATCACTTCCAGGACTCCTTGTTCTTTACGCTGAAGATAGTTCTTAATGACTTTCTCTGTATGTTTGGGGTCGTTGTCATGCTGCAGAATAAATTTGGGGCCAATCAGATGCCTCCCTGATGGTATTGCATGATGGATAAGTATCTGCCTGTACTTCTCAGCATAGGGGAGACCATTAATTCTGACCAAATCCCCAACTCCATTTGCAGAAATGCAGTCCCAAACTGGCAAGGAACCTCCACCATGCTTCACTGTTGCCTGCAGACACTCATTCGTGTACCACTCTCCAGCCCTTCGGTGAACAAAATGCATTCTGCTACAGCCAAATATTTCACATTTTGACTCATCAGTCCAGAGTACCTGCTGCCATTTTTCTGCACCCCAGTTCCTGTGTTTTCGTGCATAGTTGAGTCGCTTGGCCTTGTTTCCACGTTGGAGGTATGGCTTTTTGGCCGCCAGTCTTCCATGAAGGCCACGTCTGACCAGACTTCTCCAGACAGTAGATTGGTGTACCAGGGTCCCGCTGTTTTCTGCCAATTCTGAGCTGATGGCATTGCTGGACATCTTCTGATTGCGAAGGGAAGTAAGCATAATGTGTCTTTCATCTGCTGCAGTAAGATACCTTGGCCGACTACGGTCCTCAACGTTGCCTGTTTCTTTGTGCTTCTTCAAAAGAGCTTGGACAGCACATCTGGAAACCCCTGTCTGCCTTGAACTTTCTGCCTGGGAGAGACCTTGCTGATGCAGTATAACTACCTTGTGTGTTGTTGCTGTGCTCAGTCTTGCCATGGTGTATGACTTTTGACAGTAATCCTTCTTCAGCAACCTCACCTTGTTAGCTGAGTTTGGCTGTTCTTCACCCAGTTTTATTCCTCCTACACAGCTGTTTCTGTTTCAGTTAATGATTGTGTTTCAACCTACATATTGAATTGATGATCATTAGCACCTGTTTGGTATAACTGTTTAATCATACACCTGACTATATGCCTACAAAATCCCTGCCTTTGTGTAAGTGTACCTAGAAGAATTGATGCTGTTTTGAAGGCAAAGGGTGGTCACACCAAATATGGATTTGATGTTCTTCTGTTCACTCACTTTGCATTTAGTTAATTGATAACTATTTTTGAAAGCATTCTTACTTTACAGCATTTTTTCACACCTGCCTAAAACTTTTTGCACAGTACTATATATATATATATAATATATATATATATATATATATATATATATATATATATATATATATATATATATATACTGTGTGTGTGTGTGTGTATATATATGGGCAGGGTCAACAGGGGCATCCCACTCTGACACCATATATAAACAGATTGGCCGTAGATCGGGTTCGTGCCCCTTTAAGAATGTGACCCAGAAATAAAAACTTGATTTTTAAAGCACTTTCGCGTACTTTTATTAAAAAATAAATCAAACAGCTAGCTCTCATTGAGCACTAACTAAACGTATGCAGGTCCCTGACTAACACGCAGGACAGCTAAGCTGTTTACCTGACATAGAACATGACAACAAAACACTACTACAAATTTATATAAAACCAAACGTAGGTTTTACACAGACCTTACAACTTCCAATCGGGCTGTTCGTTCCACATCAGCAGCAACAGCACCCAACTGGCTGCTTTCCTTAAATACCCTGCACCTGGTTCTAATTTATGATGAGCGCCAGGTGCAGGGGATAACTAACAATAAGACAATTAACACACATAATACAATGAAACAACCAAATTAAACAAAAGCAATTCAATTAAACATGTTTTTATAGGCAGGGGGGAATCTGACCCTCCCGTTGCCATATATATATATATATATATATATATATATATATATATATATATATAAATAAATTTAAACCTTCCCAGGTAACATGTAAGTCCTTTGTGTGAAAATTTTTTTTTTTTTTACAGGGATGAAATATCATGCAGCTTTACAACAAAGCTTTGTATAAATATATTTAAGCATCACAATTCTTTCTACTGTCGAGTTCTGCAATAACATAATGCAATACATTTTTTATAATATTGCCTGCAGTAGATGTATTCCCTGAATTTTTGTTTTAGTTTTTTGCAGTGCATCATTTAAAAACCGGTTTGCTTGCAGGGCATGATTTTGAAATAACTGTTAACTTCTTGCCTTTTAATTGCTCATACTTGGCCAAATGTCAACCTTATTCTATGCTGTAGTGTAAAAAGCAAGTGATTTTCACAGCAATCAATTGAAGAAGGAACAGGAAAGTGTGGTGGAGGGAATGCATACAACAGAACATATTTACGTCTCTCCTAAACCCCTTTTCACACGGGTCACAATCCCACGTACTGTGAAACCATGTACCTGGGTCGACGCTGATTGACCCGGCTTGTGCGTGACAAAATGCATGATGGCCGTTCATAAGCCGACAAAGTAACAAACAGACACTCCTGCGTGAAGATTTCACTTTCACAAGAAACGTTTCTGTTTCTGTTTAGCCATATTTTTGTTGATTGAGACACAGCATGATTGCAGCAGGGATGAAGAAACATTTGCTTTAATCAACATTTGGGCGGATGGTTCAATTCAGAGAAGCTTGGTTCGAAGGATCTGTAACAAGCTGCTTCCGGGGTGTTGATACGGCCACTCTGAACTCGTGTCTGTCACCCAGGTCCACCCTTCTTTACCAAAAGCAGAGTGAAATCACGCAGCCGACCCAGATGACACCAGGTAGGTTTCGACCCGTGTAGACCATGTCACTGTGAAAAGGGCTCTATTAAGGCATTAGTGCCAGATTGTACATTTTTTCTGTGAATAACTGTATGCAAGGAGATGCAGGCACAGGTGTGTAGACCCAACTGGTGTAGCCCATAAAGATTTCACTTGAGGAGTGCATTTTATTAATCCAGCTTGCATTATCCTGCTGCTCCCACTGGTGGATTTAGATGGTAGAATCAATAACATACTGCCCACATGGGTTCTGCTTGTACATGTATTAGCAGACACTGCTTTGGAGGTTGATAAGAAACAGTTGAAACCAAAGACCCTAGAACTGCACAGTGTTTCAGTGCAGCACAACCTTGAGAATAACATTGGAAATCTAACCCCACTCACTAATCACATAATTTAGTTCATGGATTCAAACTGTACTGTCTGCTGGAGCTTGAAACTAGATAAAAAAACAAAACAAGGCAGAGATTAAGAGTTTGATTTAATTGGTGGAGGAGGAGGCAACGGAGGTCAGTGCATGTGATTTTTTTAATGATTTGACACACGAGACATTTATCTCATATACTTTGGAGCTTATATCAGATTCTGTCGATCTGGCTGCTTCACTGTATAAACAATGCACTGTATACTGGTGCTGCTGATAGCCCAGTGTGCACAAGGTAAATCTGTTTGAGACTGACATTATTTCACCTCATCAACTTGACCCAGAACTGGTCGATTGGATTCTCAGAACTGGAGATGACTCTGAGTTGAGTGGTATACAATGTAGTCTTATATGAAGCTGTAGTACAGTATTGAAACATATACTCTTTTTTTCAAGTGGAAAGTGGAAAAAATGTGATGTGTTTTTGCCCCTTATTACCTTAACCATTGAACTCATGAAGGAAGCACTGTCTGCAGTATAAAATCAAATGCCAGATAGGAAATGCTCTGACCTGTAATAATAATAATGTCTTTATTTTTATGTAGCGCCTTTTATAGTGGACCACAATCGCCAAGCAGTTTACAGAGGTAGGCTGTGAACTGTGCATTATATGCAGAGTCACTTACAACAGGACATTGATTTAACATCTCATCCGCAGGATGGAGCACAAGGAGGTTAAGTGACTTGCTCAGGGTCACACAGTGAGTCAGTCAGTGGCAGAGGTGGGATTTGAACCAGTGACCTTCTGGTTACAAGCCCTGGACCACTGGACCACACTGCCTCCTAGTGTTCTGAAGGACAGGTCAGTTTTTCATCTCCAGCCTAATATGCTAGAAACAATTTTGATGGAAGATGAAAGGCCAAGCACTAAAAAAGAAAGAAAAAGAAAGAACAAGTGAGAGTTCAAGGCATTTATTTCCCAAGGGTTAAAGGTTAAGAACCATAAATGCTCTACAGCTAGGAATATGACTACTACTGACTTTTTAAATCTAGCAGCAACATGGCAACTAGCATTGTGTCTGAAACAGAAAACATTGCAAGGTAAAAAGAAAAAACAAAGCTTGCTGTCTGAGAAACTGCTACATACATACGGCAGAGAGTAATACATCAGAGGCTGTCAGTGAATTGCTATGGTTACCAGGAAGAACATCATTACGCCAGGCTTTACAGGGTAGGTGCGATTTCCAGCTCGTCAAGTGTTTGGTATGATTTACTTGTTGACACTGCATGCGTGATGGATAGCCACATTAAACCCAGTCATGTCAGTGAGAACTAATAGCAGCAGGACCCTTTTTATGGTCCTGTAGTCACCGCCTGTGACTTTAGTCCGTCATTTACAATGGTAGAGCCAAGCCCTTAGCAGTAGATCAGTAAGAGACATTATGTCAGGGTGTGTAATCTGTGATTAAAAGGAAAGCCGTACGGGACCTGATTGCTAAAGGGGGTGGTCGGGAGATTCTGATGCAAGGTCTTTTCAGGTCCTGCATGTTGGGTGACCTACCAGTGCATTGTATGAGTCATTTGTCTGTGATGGGGCACCATGGGCAATGCTCTAAGCCAATAGAGACATAATGTTTTCTGTTCAAACATCCGTTTGTGAACATAGACTGTTTTTTTTTTTTTTCAAATAAAGGATCAATGATAATATTAAATGAGCTGTTATTAAGGCTCATTCATACCAAGCACAGCATGAGGTGAAACACCATTTTATTTTTATAAATCTGAGGTGTTAATATATTCCATTCTCACCAGAGAACGCGCTACATTGAGCTGTGCGTCGCAGGAGAAGCGGAGGTGAAAATATTCCATCTTTAGGATGAACACAGCAGTGTTTGTTTGAACAGCTGAGCCCAAGAGTCCAAGAAGAGAAAACACCTGGAGCAAAATTCTCATTGAGAAATGTAACGTTTATAAGCTACACTTTAACAACATCAAATACCAGCAATAAATACATTACATTTGTTTGATTTCCATAAAATAATAAATTTACCAGCCGATATCAACAGGTTCAGCATTTCCATACAGGTGTCTACTAAATTATAAAATATGATATGTTATTATTATTTATTTTTATAATGTTGTTATCTTTTGGATCTTTGCTGTTTTACTTTTAGTTCATGTTTAGTTCATAGAGTTGATTCCAGACCCTCACAATTCTCTGTGTAAAAAAGTGCCTCCTATTTTCTGTTCTGAATGCCCCTTTGTCTAATCTCCATTTGTGACCCCTGGTCCTTGTTTCTTTTTTCAGGTTGAAAAAGTCCCTTGGGTCGACACTGTCAATACCTTTTAGAATTTTGAATGCTTGAATTAGGTCGCCACGTAGTCTTCTTTGTTCAAGACTGAACAGATTCAATTCTTTTAGCCTGTCTGCATATGACATGCCTTTTAAGCCCGGAATAATTCTGGTCGCTCTTCTTTGCACTCTTTCTAGAGCAGCAATATCTTTTTTATAGCGAGGTGACCAGAACTGCACACAATATTCAAGATGAGGTCTTACTAGTGCATTGTACAGTTTTAACATTACTTCCCTTGATTTAAATTCAACACTTTTCACAATGTATCCGAGCATCTTGTTAGCCTTTTTTATAGCTTCCCCACATTGTCTAGATGAAGACATTTCTGAGTCAACAAAAACTCCTAGGTCTTTTTCATAGATTCCTTCTCCAATTTCAGTATCTCCCATATGATATTTATAATGTACATTTTTATTTCCTGCGTGCAGTACCTTACACTTTTCTCTATTAAATGTCATTTGCCATGTGTCTGCCCAGTTCTGAATCTCGTCTAGATCATTTTGAATGACCTTTGCTTGCTGTTGCAACAGTATTTGCCACTCCTCCTACTTTTGTGTCGTCTGCAAATTTAACAAGTTTGCTTACTATACAGAATCTAAATCATTAATGTAGATTAGGAATAGCAGAGGACCTAATACTGATCCCTGTGGTACACCACTGGTTACCACACTCCATTCTGAGGTTTTTCCTCTAATAAGTACTTTCTGTTTTCTACATGTTAACCACTCCCTAATCCATGTACATGTGTTTCCTTGAATCCCAACTGCGTTCAGTTTGAGAATTAATCTTTTGTGCAGGACTTTGTCAAAAGCTTTCTGGAAATCTAAATAAACCATGTCATATGCTTTGCAATTATCCATTATCGATGTTGCATCCTCAAAAAAATCAAGCAAGTTAGTTAGACACAATCTCCCTTTCCTAAAACCATGTTGACTGTCTCCCAGGACCCTGTTACCATATAGGTAATTTTCCATTTTGGATCTTATTATAGTTTCCATAAGTTTGCATATAATAGAAGTCAGGCTTACTGGTGTGTAGTTACCTGGTTCAGTTTTGTTTCCCTTTTTGTGGATCGGTATTACGTTTGCAATTTTCCAGTCTGTCGGTACCACCCCTGTGTCAAGAGACTGCTGCATGATCTTGGTTAGCGGTTTGTAAATTACTTCTTTCATTTCTTTGAGTACTACTGGGAGGATCTCATCCGGCCCAGGGGATTTGTTTATTTTAAGAGCTCCTAGTCCCTTTAACACTTCTGCCTCAGTTATGCTAAAGTTATTTAAAACTGGATAGGAACTGGATGACATGTGGGGCATGTTGTCAGTATCTTCCTTTGTAAAAACTTGTGAAAAGTAATCATTTAATATATTTGCTATTTTTTTCTTCATCTACGATTTTGCCATTTGTATCTCTTAAACATTTAATGTCCTTGTGGCAGGCTGGCAAGTGGATAGAGGCCCAGAGACAGTCTGCAGTTCAAAAAAATAACTATTTTATTATAAATAAACAAAAATAAAGTGCACAAGGGCAAAATAACAGATACTCAAACACAAATAAAGCAAAAACAAAACTCACAAAAATAAAGGTTTCCAGGCTGGGCAATGCCTTCACTGGATTTAGAAAATTCAAAAAAACCACAAAACAAACACCAACCTGCTTCCTCAGCTCCCTCCTCCCAAATGAGAAGCTGAGGCCTCCTTTTATATCAGGTGGCTGGGCGCTGATTGATCGTTAATCAACCTAATCAACTAATCAACCCCAGCCACCTGAACATAATAAACCCAGGCAGGCAGGGGAAGTTAACCCCATCCCTGCCAATTTAAAAGGGCAGAGCTTTGCTCTGCCACACACCTCCCCCCATGTACAACGTACACCGGCCGCAATCGGCCAACTCCCCCCTTCCCCCCCCCCCCCACCCTCCTCCCCCCAAGAGTCCAATTATGTCCCTTGGGTGGGCTGTTATGGTGGGTGGTGGTGGGCGGGGTTGATGTCGGAGCCCCCAAGCCTTCTTTGGTTGAGGGGGCCCCGAATGTCCAAGGTAGCATGGCGACGGCGGCCCGGCTCCCTCTGGTGGCGGAGGCGGCGGCGGCGGCCCGGCTCCCTCTGGTGGCGGAGGCGGAGGCGGCGGCCCGGCTCCCTCTGGTGGCGGAGGCGGGCGGCGGCGGCCCGGCTCCCTCTGGTGGCGGAGGCGGCGGCGGCGGCCCGGCTCCCTCTGGTGGCGGAGGCGGCGGCGGCGGCCCGGCTCCCTCTGGTGGCGGAGGCGGCGGCGGCGGCCCGGCTCCCTCTGGTGGCGGAGGCGGCGGCGGCGGCCCGGCTCCCTCTGGTGGCGGAGGCGGCGGCGGCGGCCCGGCTCCCTCTGGTGGCGGAGGCGGCGGCGGCGGCCCGGCTCCCGCTGGTGGCGGCGGCGGCGGCTGGTGGCGGAGGCGGCGGCGGCGGCCCGGCTCCCTCTGGTGGCGGAGGCGGCGGCGGCGGCCCGGCTCCCTCTGGTGGCGGAGGCGGCGGCGGCGGCCCGGCTCCCTCTGGCGGCGGAGGCGGCTCCTCGCCCCTCTCTGGCTCTGGGGACGACGGCGGCTCCTCGCCCCTCTCTGGCTCTGGGAGCGACGGCAGCTCCTCCTCCCTCTCTGGCTCTCGGGAAGGCGGCTCACCCCTCTCTGGCTCTCGGGAAGGCGGCTCACCTCTCTTTATTGGAGTGACCGGTGGATCTCCCATGTCTACCGCCAGGTAATTAACCACCATGAGGGCAACCTCTGGGAAGGACGCCGGGTGGTGTTGTTCCTCCCACTGTTCCCACCTCTCCCCATCTCGACGCCACAGCGTGTTGATAACTATGGGGAGATCGTGGACGAGGTCTGCCTCAGGGTGCATCAACCAGTCCCAGATCTCCTGGGACGGTGGTGAAGGTGGTGGTGCTGGAGGTAGTGGGGTGGCCCCTGATGCCCGGGGTGAACACGGCACCTCTTCCTGGGCCTGGTTGTAGGGGCATCCTGCCCAGTTGTGGCCGTCCTCCTCACACCGGCCACACCAGTTTGCCGGTGGCACGTCTGGGCAGGACCGCCAACGATGGTCCTCCTTCCCGCACCAGGAACACCAGGGGAAGAGGCTGGCCGGGTCCTCCAGCGGTGGCTGCAGCAGCTTACATTTCTTCAGCTGCTGCTTGTCCTGCCTTTTCCACTGTCTGCTCTTCTTTCCCATTTTTTTTTTTCAAAAAAAAAAAATAAATAAATAAATACTGCTCTGAGCCTCTAGGTGGCGCTATCCCACTTCTGACATCAAATGTGGCAGGCTGGCGAGTGGATAGAGGCCCAGAGACAGTCTGCAGTTCAAAAAAATAACAATTTTATTATAAATAAACAAAAATAAAGTGCACAAGGGCAAAATAACAGATACTCAAACACAAATAAAGCAAAAAAAACAAAACTCACAAAAATAAAGTTTCCAGGCTGGGCAATGCCTTCACTGGATTTAGAAAATTCAAAAACCACAAAACAAACACCAACCTGCTTCCTCAGCTCCCTCCTCCCAAATGAGAAGCTGAGGCCTCCTTTTATATCAGGTGGCTGGGCGCTGATTGATCGTTAATCAACCTAATCAACTAATCAACCCCAGCCACCTGAACATAATAAACCCAGGCAGGCAGGGGAAGTTAACCCCATCCCTGCCAATTTAAAAGGGCAGAGCTTTGCTCTGCCACAGTCCTCTTTGAATGTTCGCTTGCTGTTGCAATATTGGAAAAACATTTTGGAATTGGTTTTAGCTCCCTTAGCAATGTTCATTTCTATTTCTCTCTTGGCCTTTCTAACTTCCTTTTTTACTTGCGTTGCAGTTCTGTGTACTCTTTCTGCGTACTTTCTTTTTGGTCCTTTTTTAATGCTCTGTAAAGTGCCTTTTTTTGCTGAATATTTTTTTTAATTGATCTTTTAAACCATTTTGGCAATTCAGTTTTACATTTAGATTTGTCTACTTTAGGGATGTAATTGTTTTGCGCCTCCAGTACTAAATTTTTGAAGAACAACCATCCTTCTTCTGTGGGTGTTTTCTCTATTTTACTCCAATCTACTTCTGTTAGTGTCTGTTTCATACCTTCATAGTTTGATTTTCTAAAATTGTAAACCTTAGCTTTAGTCATTACTTTTGGGGTTTTAAAAAACACTTCAAATGAGACCATGTTGTGGTCTGAGTTTGCCAGTGGTTCTCTGACCTCTGTTTTAGTTTTTCTATCTTCGTTATTTGAAAAGACTAAATCAAGGCATGCCTCCCCTCTAGTCAGTGCCTTGACAAATTGTGTTAGGAAGCAGTCATTTGTCATTTCCACCATTTCTATTTCATCCTTCGCGCTACCCACCGGGTTTTCCCATTTTATTTGGGGGAAGTTGAAATCCCCCATTAGTATGGCTTCTCCTTAGCTACACGCATTTCTAATGTCATTGTATAACAGATTATTGTGCTCACCGTCTGAATCTGGCGGTCTACAGCATGCTCCTATTATTATGCGCTTTGAATTTTTGTCCCTTATTCTGACCCATATTGATTCGGTTTTATTTTCTTTGTCCAGGTTTAACACCTGGGCTTCAAGACTGTTGTGTTTAGATTGACAGTACAACGTTGCCATGGTTTATTTTTGAACCACTGGGAGAAGAGTTTTTTGTTTTTTGATAACGGACTTTGAAAAAAAAAAAAAAGGATTGGTATGGGCAAAGACATTATAGAATATCTTTGGTATGGGCCCCAGCAAAGGCTGGGCCTGGGTGCAGTCGCATCTCTCGCGCCCCCCCCCCCCCCCCCCCCCCCCGACGAGGACTACGCGGGCCCTGCTTTATTGTGAAATGTTTCAGGACCTATGAGAGATGTACTGTTTTTGTAAGTGTTGGAGACTGGGATTCCAGATACAGTGGATGGACCTATAACCATAAAGCAGGCTCAGTAAATACACCCTGGAGTCTGCAATTGAGTATACAGGGGAGCCTGAAGATATTGACTGGAATTGTGAACTGAAGTAATGCATTGCTTGACCTTTAGCATACTTTTATATTATTAATAAGGACAAGTGAAATAATCTTTGAAGCCATGACTTCATTTTTTACAGCCTGCCGTGTGGTGAACAGAGGAACCAGTTTTAAACCCTAGCAGCTGTTTTTCACCCTTAACGTGTTGAGCATTGGCGAATCCCATTGAATAACACACAATATTGGTAAATGGTTAAGGTGCTCATGTAGCATGCATCATAAAAACAATGCATCGTCTGCTATGTTTAAAGACTTGGATTTGCTTGTATACCCTGGCTCCAGGAAAAAAAAAAAAAAACACAGCTAGAAAAGGGATTCCAGTTTCATTACCCAGTTCTTCTGTTACAGAAGATCAGGGAACCTGCCAAGGTAATTGGAACCAAAACCTTTTTTTTTTATGTTCCGAAGAGCAGCCTCGTTATTAATTTGTGAAGCGGCATTTTATTAACAAAAAACCATAAGGGAGGCGCCTGGTTGGCTGACAGGGTTGGTTTAATGATTTCTCCTTCCACTTCTTGGTGAATTGGATCTACAGTTTCTTTGTTAATGAGATTTTTATAGTCTATTTGAAGTGAGTTTTGACTGTCGATTTTATATAGGAAGGGGACATGCATACCTTAGGGAAGCTACTGTACGAGGGAGAGGGCCTGGATCTTAATATTTAATGGCAATATCTGTTCTTGAATAAATAATTAACTGCATGTGTTTAAATTGTCCTTAAGACTAGCCACGGTTTATTGTGCTGTTTTCCTCCAAATGTTGCTATAGGAAATGATGCTGTTCCTTGTGGGACCAAACTCAGCTGATTGTCTCAGCAAGGTGCTGGAATTCACAGTCCTATAAATACCCCTCTTCAGATGATAGGGTCGATTTGAATTGATCAAAACAGTGTCAGATCTAAATAACAGCATTGTTTAAATAGGGCTCTCTGTCTCGAGGTAATAGAAATTATGTGTGTGCCAGTCTCGTTAGGATATATCTGGCTGCAAAAATATGTAAAATACCACAGAGGGTCCTGTTTTATTGATTTAGGACAGGATTTACACAGCATTTACTGTAGATTCTCGACCAGATCAGCTGAAGAGACCCTAGTATGTTAAACTAAGGTCCTGTTTCGTATCTTGTAAAGCGCTTTGTGATGGTGGTCCACTATGAAAGGCGCTATATAAAAAGATTATTATTGTTGTTACAATGTGGGCACCCCTGCCATTGATGCATGATGCGACAGAGCTGGGGAGGAGAGGATTGTTTAAGATATCTTTTCATTTGCGTTAAGCCTGACTGAGCAGATGTGACGGCAGACCAGTGTGGCTTCTTTCAGCATTGTCTGCCAGCTCTTTCACTCTGCAGCAGTGATCACTTTGCGGAAGTGTGTGATCAATGTACAATGTATAGGCGCTGAAGGGAAGGATTTCTTTCAGTGTGTCGCCAATATCCAATGCACTGGTGGGATTCAGTTTATGAATCTGGTGCTTGCGCGATTGCTAAAAGTAGATTGTATCATAAACCAGGAAATAAAAAAAGAACGCGCCAAACGCCTGGAGAGGATGCATAAAAGCCATGGCACATTCTGGTAGCTTAAAAAATAAAAAATAAATGTTAATTAACAAAATGCCAGGTGGAAACCCAGATTCAGAAGGTGAGATGATGCTTTGATCCGAGGCGTATTTATTGGTAGTTTTGAAGACCTGGATGTGGGCTAGTTTTTATTTTCTATTTTCAGAGTAAAATATCCTATATAAATTGCACCTCTTGTACGCATCGATATAGAATTCCCTTACCTGAGAATACTGCACAGAATGCAGGGAGGAACATAGGCTTTTCATGTTTGAATATTCTATGAAAATGTGAATGAAAATTTGACACTTGTTCAAATTGTGAATTGGCTTGAAAACTAATTTTTACAATATTACAATTATATAAAACCTCTCAAGTAAAATAAACCCGGTGATGGTAATTTTCAAGCAGTTTGTTTAAATCTTCAAATGTTTGTCCCAGCACTAATATAACATGCAGGGATTCTCTGACAAATGTGAAGAAGAGTGTGTGTTATATTACAATGATGGTAATATCATACACTGCAGATGTTACAGTACAATTTTCTGACTAAGGTTAGAACTACACGCTTTTCTTTCACTTGTCTGGGGTTCACTGCAAGCCACATTATCTCAGGGCTTCAGCATAGCAGAATCAATGGATCTATCAGGCCAAGAGGTGACCTCTGAGTGTAATAACACCTGCTCACCCTCTGTCTTTGTTTTTTACAGCCAATGCAAAAGCCTGTCGGAGGCACTGCTGCGATGGGGAATAATGCTGTTATATAGCTGTAACTTTAGCTGGAGCGCCAGCCATGCTCCCTGTGTGCTTGTAGGTCTTTAGAGATAGACGTCCTACACATCAGGAGGCTGTGAGTTCAGATCAATGCTGTTTCTTGAGATGTGCTTTGTATTCAGCTGGGACAGTTAACGACATGTGAAAGTGTGTGGGGAGGGTGTTTGGCTGGTGGTAATGCTTTCTAGTGATCAGGTTAGATTTCTTTAACTGGTAATAGTGACTGTCCTTCAGATTTAACCAAATAATCTATCTCAAACCCTCTTTGGCTTATAGTAATTACCTGCATAGACTAGTGGTTCCCAATCATGGTCCCGGGGACCCCAGTGTCTGCAGGTTTTCATTCCAACTGAGCTCTCAATGACTTAACTAGACTCTTAATTGAACCTATCATTTGCTTAATTAGACTTTTTTGTTTTTTTTAACTTGTTTTCAACTCCTAAACAGTTGCAGATTTTAAGTTAGCTATAACATTTTATAAGTAACTTGAACTCTGCAACTGTTTAAGAGCTGAAAACAATTAAAAAGGTCTAATTTTTCAGTTCAATTAAAGGTCTAGTTAAATCATTGAGAGCTCAGTTGGAATGAAAACCAGCAGACACAGGGGTCCCCGGGACCAGGATTGGGAACCACTGGCATAGACAATATAGGATGTCCAAACTTCTCCAAGCCACTAGTGGTCAGTATAGAGCAAGGTATTTGATTTCATTGGAACATACCTAACCATTCAATTCACTGGACAGATGTTGCATACTTGTACATTATAACTAGTAGATGGAGTACTCAAGGGTGTGCAGTTATTATTGTGTCAAAACCTGGATTTGGTATAGCTGGAAGATTATTTCCACGTAAAGGGACAGCACCTCCTAGCAGCATTCTATGGTATGGGTTGTTCTGTCCTTGCTAGGTGAATAATCAACACACCATGAAGATACTGATCTGAGAGACCACTCTCTGGTTAGCTAATGAGATTTGATAACATTTCAATACTGTGGAGTATCTCAGAAATGTTTTTGTATTTCATCTCATGGATATTGTTGGTAGTTTATACAAGTTGAGAGCGCAGGGTACACTTACTGGAACATAGATTTTGAGAACTATATTACAAGTATATCATAACACAAAGATTTACCTTGTGATGGATGGATTACAGTAATAAAGTGTGACAGTGATGAAACAATGGTTTAATCAACAATCACAGCAAACTATTCAAGCCATCAGAACAGATATTAAAAAACATTATCCAATAAACACATGAGTTAATCCCCCTTGTGTCATTGTATGATGGTTTCTATGAATACGCATAACTTCATGGATGAACAGTGGAATTCAGCTGCGCTCTTTTAAAAGAGGTCCCCTATCTCTGAAGATGCAGTGAGTCTTTTTGGAGATAAACTGGTAGGAACACATGGTAGGGTCAATAACTGCAGCCTTTGAAAAGGGGCGGACAGTACCCCTGTCTGTTCAGAATATTTCATCCAAATGAAAGCACAGATCCACTGCATGCTGAGTTCGGCATAGACAAAGTTTGTAGTCAAGGCTGTCAGACCTGGTCCATAGTGATATTTTCTGACAATATGAATTCATCCTTCTTTAGGAGCAAACACTGTTGACATGCATTTTAAAATGAGGTTATGATCCCATAAACCACCTGATACCATCTAATTTCAATCTATGCTAATTGTTTAACTTATGGAAGTTTATCTTGCCTTTAGTGGGTTACAGTCATGAATATACAGTAGACTCCCCCTTAGGTTTTCTCCAGTAAATTTGCATGATGATGTATGGCAATTTCCACACTTTTCCTACACTAATGATGTTCATGTAACATAATTTATAGTGTTTGTTTTACCGTATTTCTGTTCTTTATTATTATTATTATTTATTTCTTAGCAGATGCTATTTCTTATTTCTTAGCAGAACGACTTAATTGTATACAAAAAATACATATCAAGAATTACAGTACAAGAGCAAGATACAAAATACCTTTTTAAACATGCTTGCACTATGCTTTCCTAAACTATGATAGACTTTGCTATGTGTTTACTGCAAAGGCTGTTGATAAAAACAAGCCATACTGAATTTGACTTATCTAGATTTGTGTTGATTGGATGCATTTTTCTGATGTGATTCATTGTACTGTAATAAATAAATAAAGTTTCTTTCTTCTTTAAAAAACAAAACAAAACAAAAACAAGCTACACAAAGGAAATCCACACCCACATAATACACATGTGAAAATTAGGATAGGCCTAGTAATATTTTCAGAAATTTTGGGCAGACTGAAGTCCCTAAGGCAACATTGCTTAAAAAAAATAAAAATAAAATAAAAATAAATAAATAAATAATTTTTGCCAGTGCTGGAAATACTGAAGTACATTCTGAGGCTGCAAGGTTGTTTTTCCTGGAAGTAGACACTGTCAAGAAGGAAAATTAGGTGACTGTATTGTAATGGCATCATTGTTTTGAGGCTGTCAGTAATGGGCCCAGTGGTAGTCATATGTACGTTACAGTGTTTAATGGGGCTGGACGATGAACAGCATCTGTGGTGCTATAGTAATTAAAGAACTGAGAGCAAGATCAGAATTTTGTATTCTAATATTGCCCATCATTTTACAAGAACCTTGGTTCATGTCTTGACTAATTCATGCCTGAGTTGTCCTGTTCCCTTCTACAGCACTGTATAAGCAAATGCAATGCTAATCTGACTACCAAAAACGCCCAATTATCCTATACAAAAGTTGTGTTGCTTAGGGAATTTGGAACATTAAGTGGCTACTGTATCACTTTTTGGAGTCAATCGATAGTGCCATTCCATTTTTAGATGTTTTTTTTAGTAGAAATGTAAATTGTTCTTATTATTCGTATTCTTCTTATTATTGTGATGTTGAGGTTGGAATGTGTTCTAATAATAATAATAATAATAATAATAATAATAATAATAATGGTTAGATGATGGCTAACTGAAGTGCACCATGTCACTCTATAGGGAATTTAAATTCCAATTAAAATCCATGCCTGCAAATTCTTTGGGAAGCTGCAGGCCCGTCTTCAAAGTCCTCAGGACTGCTAGAGCAGTGCAATGCCAGCTGATGTGTGACATTACAGTATATTTGAGTTTCAGGATATGAGAGGCAACGTGTTTGACTTTCATACTGTTGCCATGGTGACACAAATGTCACTGTTGGAGCTGTAATTATTTGATCACTGGCTGTGGCCTTTCCTGTAAGGAGGATAGCTTTTAGGTTATTAGCAAACCTTTACAATATGTTTTGGATGACTAGTCGTCATTAACTGGAAAGAAAGCCACAATAGGAATTTACAGTTGTCAATTGCAGTTGATGTGTTATTGCCGATCAATCCAATGCCAGTAATGAAGCCTTTAATTCTTATAAATACAGCTGTCGAGATAATGATGGCTGGCTTTTGTCGATGGTGGCTCATTGTTTTAGTGGTTTTGAGTATGACTCGCCACTCGCCGTTAGAGTTGTAAATGTAGGGTGAAAAGATATGTTTTTATACGGTGGTCAATTTAGCACAGTGGCATAGTGTAGGGTTGATTGCGGTAAGACAAGTCCTGGCAAATCCCCAGATAATGCAGCACATTGTCCCAACATCACCAGAGTCGGTGCGGTTTTACTGCATAGGAGTCTTGTAGACTGGGATTTTCAGTGGCTGTGCCAAGATTTAAAACCTGGGTCCTCCTTCTAGAGGCATTACCAAGAATGGGTTGAAATATATATGGAGGACATCATTCTCTTTCTCACGAACCATTCAAGCATTTGGTGTAAAAAAAAAAAAAAAAAAAAAAAAAAAAAAAAAAAAAAACCCACCCTTCTCCAGTTTTGAGGCACTTTCATTGATTTGACACTTGGCGAATATATATATATATATATAGGGTAGTTACTTCAGAATGAAAAATGAGAGATGTTTAATACTGGCCACTTTGTTATAATAATGATGCATTTCCCTAGTCAGAGAGCTTCACCATCTACCACCAGCACCTATCCATCCATGCATGACCTTCTCCCTTTATTGCCAGATCTACAGATCCTTACTATAGAGAACACATCAAATGTGTTATCAGTCTTTACTGATCTGGGCTGGATGGTGGGAGACTTTATCCCATTGCCACTCAACTTGTCTACCACGTCCCTTTTTAAAAAAATGTAAAGAAGACATGAATTGCATGACTTCATTTAAATTTAAAAAACAAATGTGGAGTGGCAGTCATGCACGAGCCAAATATGGATCTGCTACTCTTTTTAGTTTTTTATTGCAGGATGTGACCGCTAATTGGACTCTTCAGTTACCATGGTACAGTCGGTACAATCCGTTATGGAGCCGACGGTTCAGTTGCTGGCTTGTTTGTGGTACTTTTGTTAAGTGTTTAAATAAGCTGATGTGTTGCTCGGGCCGGCTGCCCACGAACCTCACTCGTGTCCCTTGTGTCGTGCTGCCAGACTGTGTTTGTGTTTATTTTACTGGAATTTTTTTATCCTCCCTGTGTCGGGTTAGGCGTTGTTATTCTAATGTTAACAGCAGTAAGGGCATCATTCAATTATGTTTAATACAATTATGGTGGTTCAGAAGTCAGTTGCCTGTCAATGCTTAATGTGTCCTCATTTAGTTCCACGAGGAGAAACTGCACAGATGATTTTACCTCCAGATGACACTGCTTTGGGTTATTTGCATGTCTCTGTAGCTTAAACCAAACTACATGTCAGTCCAGAAGATCCATTCATCCATCTCTGAGCTCCAAGTGATGTGACAAAAGTAAATTGTTCCTGTGGTTCCCTTCTCCAGATGCTGGGCACCCACCAGTGTAATCTAAATTTCCGTAAATGTAGACTTGGGTCGCAAAGATCAAAAAGTTATTTTCTACTCATGTCTACATTTTTAGAAAAAGAGATTGCGTGTAAAGTACATAGAGATAATAATTGAAGTAAATCTTACCTGTGTGCACACACATTATGGAAAGCAGGCGAGTCACAGGAACAGCATGACGATTCTGGCATTTAAAATTCTTGTATAATAACTTACTGTGGAATGTTTCTCAACTCATTTTAAGAGTGCAAAAAGCATTTTCCAGTTTCACTAATAGCTTCAGTAATAGCTATATAAAAAATGAAATAAAAAATACTCATTTCATATAAAGTGCACCTCTTTCATAAAAGAAAAAAATATAAAATCTACAAAGCAATGGTAACATTTAGTTAAATTATTTTGTACGTGTAACTGCTTAATGTATTCTCTCGAAAATTGCATTTGTCTGCACATTATAATCAGAAATTGCGTTCATGTTTCTTACCTCCCCATAGAAGGTCTACTTCTCCTGGGTCTAGACTGCACAGGCCTGGTTCTAGTGCTATCAATCCTGAACAGGTTTCTGGTCCACGACAAATTAAAAATACCGTTGCTCATCTGGTCCTATTTGGAAGTAAGTGAAAAAGCAGAGGAATACGAGCATCATAAAGGTACAAAACAAGCAAGAAACTACTTGGCACTAAAGTTGTACTTCCTGCAGATTTATTGAATGACTCTTACTCCTTTGCACTTCAAAATAAAGCCTGTTGAGTATTGTCTTAAAAGTACATTTAAGTTTGGTTGCAAATTCATCTATGGCACATTCAGTGCTGATGGCAGAGAGTAAATGTTTATTCACAGCTTTGTGTGGTGGATTGATATACACAATGGATGTGTTGATCCATTGCATTGACAGTGCAGGATGGGTTCTGTTGCAATGGGGGTCAGTTATACGTGTATATGGAATATTTATGAAAAAATCAGTCAGTCGATCTGTGTGTATAACAATCATAGTTTTAGAAATACAAATGTTCAGATTTTTTTGAGCAACAAGACCCAGGGACAAATTCGGAATGAAAATGTGAAATTCACTCAGCAGCAGAGGAGTACACTCAACATTTAACATGAGATGAACTGCCTTCCAGATTTGAGATTGCCTAGCAAGACCGACTTAAACGATCAGCACTACAAGGGCTACGCACGTCTAACTAGCTAGCTTTAACTAGACAACCCTAGTGGATAGAGAGATGTAAGAAAAGAGATTTTAAATGTGGATTTCTCAAGAAATAAGAAGACTGTTTGGGTGGTGGCTGATGCACTAGCATCAATTCTGTTGGTTCATTTTTTCCTTGTCATTTGTATCACCGATTTTAAAATAGTTATGACTGCTAGTAGTGCTTTTGTCCATGATCTGGCAGTTATATTATGTGCGTGTGTGTGAGATATGTTAAAAAAATAAAAGTGGAATATTCAACTACAACAGTACTGTCGCACTTATAGTACAGACCAGGCCAGGTCTCTTCCATTGTCTTCAGTTATGAACCAGCTGATTCTTTACTCTGCTTATAACCAACAGAGACCCTTTACAGAAACTTGGGATGATTTTTAGTTCCCTAAATTTAAATGCCACTGCTTGCCTGTTCGTTTTCAACACACAACTGTGTCACGTCACCTTTCAACCACACTAACCTTATTTAAATATGAGCTCTCTCAGAAACAGATGATTAATAAGCTTTTTTCTGATTGAAAGAAACACAAATAACAGGGTTATAGCATGACTCCCGTAACCAACCAGAGTAACATTTTAGACTCAACCAATGATTCAGGAAAGTATACCACTACAGAGCAGAGCATGCAGAGCACACTTTTCAGAGCAGTTTCTGTGCTGGTTACAGTAGCTCATCCCCTTTAAGCATGCTGAGGTTATTCAATTCATACCTGATAGTCCTCCAGAATGAATAATTCATGTAATCGTTTATTCAGTTTATAGGTGACAGTGTCGGATTGCAAATCAGTTCTCTCAAATTCCTGCTAGATTAAACTAGTGATACGAGTGTGTGCTTGCTAATGTGTGACTAAACAGAAATACAAAAATACTAATAATCACTTAGCAGTGAAACTTTCAAACTAACTTCCAACCTGCATATCAACTGTACAGTGCAGGATCTGTAAGAGACTAATGGTGAGGGGATGCAGAGTTCTGTGTCAAACAGGGATTTCTGCTTTCTCTTAATATTCAGCTTAAAAATGATTTGTGCTTTTAAAAAAAAAATGTAAAAAAAGCAACTGTCTCAGACCTTCATTTTCAGTTATTTTACAACAGATATAATATATGTGTACTTGTGCTTGAGTGTGCATTGAGCCCAGTATACATAAAGAACCATTTTCAAAACATCATTCTTGCAATTCTACCAGAAAGCATTGACATGGCACTGACAGATTCTACTTTTGATTATAAGTTGAATGCTGTGCTGTTAACCATCACCTCATTTGTACTCATCCCCCGGCCTGCTGTACCCATTGCTGATGTTTCAGTTTCACAAACGTGTCATTGCAGAAACGCAGCAGTTCACCACACTGTTAGAGGGAAGTCTCAGCATTCTCAGCCAGGGCAGGAACACACCACTTCCTTATTATTAGTGTGCTATATTACATACAAGAAATGTTTGGTAGTCATTTTGACAATGCAGCAGAATCGGTCAGTCTGGAACAGAGTTACTGGAAAGGCATCATTATAAAAGAAGGTAATTTTCTTGCCCAGAGATTAAATGATTGTGTTTGAGATATATAATACTCTTTCTTTCCAGACGTGTTCTGCATGATTCAGAAAGGCTTGCCGGTAGAAACACAGCTGAATGTCTCTACATCACAAATGAATGTTGCCAAAGTCAGTATTAATCTGGGACTGGTTGTTCCAAGTTACTCTTCAAGCATAAAGAGTTCCACGAGACCGTGTTTTGGGGTCACATTTTCTCTCCTCAGACTTGACGAGGTGCGCCTCCAGCTTTCAGCTTCGCTGTCTTACCGTGACACAGAATTGAACGAGGAAGATGAAACTATCTCATTAGCGATTTTGCTTCCTTTTGGCTCCCCTCCAGTGCGCCTGCAGCTCGGTGTCTGTCTCCTCAGACGCAATCTGTAGCATTTCATCTGTCACTCTGGTTGGACATCAAATATCGCCTTGATATCTGCAAACCAATAAAGAGAAGGCTTGCCTTAAACAGTACTGTCATTTCGCACCATTGGCAGTCTGCAAACCTCAATGCTTTATGACATTTCATGTAAAAACAGCATCGCTTTAAAAATGAGATTGCTTGAAGAAGTGACAGTGTGTTCTGCATGCCTGCCTTTTAAGGGAATTTTGTTGTTTGTAGTAATATCAAGATTTAGCAATTAGACGAAACGACCTAGAGCTCCCTGCAGCGCCTTTCTTTGATGTCTTAAACTTCAGAAAGCTAATGCGGTTTATGACTGAATTGATTAAAACTACCCATTACTGTCTGTTCAGTGTTTTGTATTGCTGTGTATAGCAGTTTCATTTACGATGGGAAGGAAAAAGTTTAAATTAATTTAGTTAGAAAAGGTGCTTTAGGCTAAAGACCTCCGTGTCCACTGTGTTTCTCCACTGAACAGGTACATTATGGTACATTATTTCTCCACAGTGCCCTGACAGCATCCCAAACCATAAGCAAATGTGCTGAGAGGATAGTTCAGATATACAGGGATGGCAATAACTCCCATTGCATAGCAGTTCCATTCTTGATTTTGCTATGAGTTCACTAACATACACCTGAGCATGTTACATCATCTGTGGCTAATCAAGTTTGTAGTAAAACCTGGAATGGGTAACACTGCTCTGCAAAAAGAGTCCCTTTCCTGCTACTTTACATAAGCCATTTCAAATCCCTGTTACAGAAACAGTCTTTTTCCCTAGTCATTAATTCTCTCCTTAAATGACTATTTGCAAATAATTCAGTGTGGCAGTTCAAGGACTTATGTACACCTTTGTCATCTCTTAATTTGTAATATGACTGGTATGTTTCTGAATAAAATGGTACAGCTGCTGTGCTTCAGTAAATGCTTGTGTATCCAGTCCACTTTTAAGTAACATGAAAGGGCTGCAAATTAGTGCACAAAGCTAGACCAAAATATCTCTTTTAACTGCCATTTGGGGGTTGAATAGAATTGGAGATTGACAAAAAATGTTGTTTAGATGAATTGTAGTTTCTATCCGTTGTAGTTGAACTAGAATTGTTTTACTTATGGGATAGCATTTTGACATTCTATTTAATGAAAGTAAGCAGCATTCCTATTGAGTGAGCTTGTTTAAATATCTTTGTACAGGATAAAGACAGCAGGAAAATAAGGAATCTGACTCAAAAGCTATAAAATGAGTTATTTAAAGTTGTATAGATACTTTACGGACAACTGCAAAAATAATTGTATGAAGGTCAACTTAATGTTGGGCAAACCGAAGCATTCAGAAACCAGTCCTCCACTGTCTGTCAATAAAGATATATCTACATCAGTGCTATTTTCACTGCCGAGCTCATTTTAAAATGTGAAGTGTGCCAATCCAGTTTGTAGGCATCTGTTCAGTCATGTTTTAACTGACAGGGATTAGCAGGAAATCCATGGCAATGCTTTTTCTCATTTTGAAAGAAAAGGACATTGAGGGGGTTATCTACCTTTCCTCTCACTCAGCACTGTTCTGACAGTATTTTCAGGGTAACTGTCAAAAACGATTACATTTTCTTTCTGTGAGTGTATACTGTACTTTTTTTAAAACACATTATGAGCTGGAAACAACTCTCCTCAGACGCTGCAGATTTTCTTTGTTCAGTTTCTGTGGTAGGTATTACAGATTCAGAAAGTCGTTTGATTTCTTATGGGGTTACAGAGTGAATAATTACACCAAGGTTATTATTTTGGCTTCCAGGCAAAACCTTTTATAGTGAAGTTAATATAATTCATAATTCAATACAATTCATATCTAGTTAAAGGTAGTAAACAATTTTTACTGTCAGCTTTATGGAAAGTAGGTAAAACAAGTATTATCAGCATGCATGCTTTTTATGTGTCTAAACAGATTTAAAAACATATTTATACAGAGTGTACATACATGGTTTGACATCTCTTGAGGTGGTCTGTTGCAACAGGAAGGTGTAAAATTGAAAACTATAGCATATAAAACTTGGAGCTAAATTAATATGGCACAAGTCTCAGCAAAATATAATCCATCAATTGCTATCCCTAAGTTGAGAATCAAGCTAATCAATTAATTTAGTAATTATTATCTTGAATAAATTATCCTCACCATGCAGACCTCGCCATGGAGATGACCCTGTGGTGATGTCATACTTTCGTAGTGTATTGCAGTCTCCTGTGAGTCTTGTGATGTTACATCTCCCATGATTCCTCCCAGGAGGTGTGCTTCAAAACCAATGCGCTACAGACATTTCAGTCTCATGGACTTCATTCTTATGGATCTCTGTTCCCTGTGTAGTTGTTACTTTGGGCTTTGACTATCTTTGTGTCTATGAGCAGAAACAAAACCTGACTTTTTTTTTTTTGCTTTTAAAAGAGTAAAACCCAGCGCTTTATTACGTTTGAATATATGTTTCTGTTCTACAAGCAAGCGGTATAATCAGCGTGTAATTTTATTTGAGATGAATATGCTGGTTGAGATGCAATCAGGACTTCATATTACACATCAAAGGGTCAAGTCCCATCGAAGGTCAGGGAGTGAGTCTGTGACTGGGCTAGCTATGAACCCATTGTCTGCACTCCATTAATCTCTTCATCTAACAATTAGACCATACTGCTCCTATCTTGTTACTGCATGCTTAACTCTTGCAAATTTTGTGAAACAGTTATTGTAAAAAATACAAGAAATGCAATAAAGATTTAGCTTGTGATTAATTTTTTCCCGAGGCTGCATAAAGTTTGATATTCAGCAATAAGCGTACAGCATCAGGATGTTAATCATATTTGCATTCAGGCAGTGTTTTAGTGAATTTAATATCTAAATCACATTTGAAGCAAAGAATTAATCTGTAGCCTTTCTGTGGGAGACAGATGCATATCTGTTTCAATAAACTGTTGTTTGACAGGTCATCCAATCATGATTTGTAAGTAGTGTAAAGAGGAGTTATTTTTTTCTTTCAGTACCTCAACAGACTGCAACAATTGTTAATACACTGTACTGTCACAATCCTACAGCAATTCCATAGGAGTTTATTAATTTATTTTGATTTGCTATTTCAGTAATGTACAGAACTGGTGATCCAAAGCCTTACAGTGATTTTTGGAGGGGGGAATTGCAGTAGAAATTGCCACCAATAGATACAAGAGTCCATTCTAAAAAGTCAAAAGCTTCCGTGACCCTCTACTACACACATGGAGGAAAATATTCTCAATCTAGTGGTTGTTGGGGACACTTTATCAAATGAGATTTGGAGGTCTCAGATTAGTTCTTTGTGGTTGGCTGTATGTTCTGTGTTTACTTCTTAATCTACTGGAAGTTTGTTCTTCTAGGGCGGTGAGGCAGGGCAATGCTTGGGAGTGGGGACAGCAGTCTTGCTTTCAACTTGATATGGTACATTTCTCTCCAGTAGGATGAAGTTAGCAAATACATTTCAAACACAAAACAGTCGCCAGTAAAATATACCTGGTAGGTTATGAATAGTTGAAGCTGTTTTCTTGGAGACATCATGCTCGTTTAGCGTGGTTACATACTGTACAGCACTACGCTGTCAATGGAGATGCTCCAATTGCCTCTTGACATACTCTTGATTATTGATCCTAAAACCCCATCATGCATTCAATGAGTCTGTTCTGAAGCAATAAAAAGCCTTTTAACCATATACAGTTTTATATTAAAGAGCCACTTGGAATGGGTCTGAAATATTAGCGTTCTTTAACAAATATATACTTATAATGTATGTTGTGTAGATTGATCTCCTGAAGCATTTGTATTTCTTCTCTTTAAAACACCCCTGTATCCTCAATAGAGCTCTCGGCATCCTCTCTCCGAAGGTACACCCGAGTGTAACCGTTAACCTGTCCCCCTTGCAACACTCTGTTTCTGATGATGTAGAGGATACTAGTGCTTACTAATATAATGACACTTTGACTAGCCTATGTTGCATATGTGTACTGCAGATAACTAGAACTGAAGAGTTAAAAAGTAGATAGAAGAACCCCTCAGAATGACTGCAACGATTGTAAAAAGGCAAGGGAACAGGTCATCTTTGATTGTCCTTTGGGAACTGGCCCTCAGTGCTTTGAACATTCCAACGTGGTTGAAAGATTTCGATTCTGGCAGCTCTTCAGTGCTCCAGACATTATTTTGAGCTCCTGAATTTCAGGAAGCAACTCATGTTTGCCAGCCGCATATAAAAAAAAGGTCAGGTGTGTTATCTCTGCCTGCTTCATGGCAGTAAATTGCATGCAGATTACATTTACAGGTTGACATGGTGTGAGATGATAAACCCAAGAAGATCATTACGCAGCCATTGTGCCAGCATTGACATTTCTATTTTTTTAATTTTTTTAATTTTTTTTTTTATCAGGACATTAAATGCAGTCTTGTGTCACATTTTGAAGCGAATTTTCTATTTGATTCATGGTAAATTATACAGTTGGAATTAGTATTGCACAAACTAAAGTCAGAACACTATGCACTGGGGTCTGAATGCACAATGCATTTGATTCCAGGTCTGTAACATGGTGAGCAGCCCTTTTCAGTATTTATTTTAGAACGGGGTTTCCCCCTCCGCCCCTGTACTGTGTTTTGTGTTTGTTTTATTAATTAATATATAAATGTTGGCGAACACTGTGTTTTGTTTTGAAAAATGTATTTTGTTGTTTCTGTATGTTTTGTTTTGCAGCTTCCCATCCACGTTAATAATTAAAACTCATGCAGAAGGTGGCCATCTCCTGAATCAATTAAGTGATTAATTTGTTGCTAATTGGGAGATGGTCACCTGTATAAATACCGGCAGCTCTCAGCACTTGGGGGGTGGGTGTACGGAGGAGAGCGAGAAAGTAAGCAAGGAGAAAAGAAATTTAAAAATAAAGATCAGCCTGATCGTATTTTGTGTTTGACTTGTTTTGTTATTATTTTATTTGTGTGCTCGGTGTTCTTTTGTTTAAATTTTTTTTTTCGTCATTTAATAAACGGCACACGCCGTGCCTGTGAGCTGCAGTACCTGCCTGTCTGTGTTTTTGTTCCGCCTTCTGGCCTGATGTCAACGCAACACCATTTCCTGCCACAAGGTCCTATACGTTGTAACGGCTGTGCTTGTTTAGGCACTGCTTTTGCTGGACTCTGTCCGGATATTAGGTGTAGGAGTTTAAACAATTTTAAATTGAGTCTTGGGGGGTCTGCTGAATTGATTTAAACAGCAGCAGAACTGCCCTGTTCAAAATGTACTACTATTTAGATCCATTAAAAAGACCCTTTGGTTTGTATCATTTTCAAGTGGAAAGATTTCTGATGGAGCTAACCATTACAACACAAAAGCTGTATATGATGGTTCTGGTCTTGCCTGTGGCTGTGTGAACTCTTAACTTGCATGTGCTTCCCCTGTGAGCAAACATTTGTCGGTTTGGCGTTGTTGTCACGGCCAAGGTTGCATTGCCTTCTGCAGTATCAGGATAATTAACGACGGCAGGGGGGAGATTGGAAAAGTTGATTTAAATTACATGATATGACACGGTGGGGTGGCTTAAGTGGAACCTTGTGTGATGTCTTGCAAGCTAACAAAATGGTGTTGAAACCTTTTTTTTCTCTTTTTCCCCTCTATTCAGTCTTCTGCTCTGTGTCATCTTTACTGCGCCCTCACAGCTGTGTCTCTTTCCCCCTTTTCCACATACCCTCGCCCCCGCCCACTTCCCCGGAAATACTGCTCCTGCTCCAGGTGTAAACACTTATACCCTAAATTACTTTAATCTCTCCAATTTAACCACTTTCCAGGACTGCGGACCTTCGAGCACCAGTTTTGTGCACCCTTGCCCTACTCTATTGGCAAACTCGGGCTTTCTAGTACATCTGAACTTCTGACCACATAAAATTTTCCAGTCTTTTATAAAGAACTGTATTATACAGCACTCTAAATTGATTGTAGAAAAATGTCATTACAGAGTTCAGGAATTTGTAACCAGCAAGAAATACTCTGAGGACAATGTTAACAAAGTGAGTTTCACACTTAAGTTCAGCTGTCAAACATATATGTATATATATTTTTTTTTTTACCTAAACTGTAGCTTACAGACCATGAACAGTAATGCTTTCAGCATTTGAATGCTCATAGCTCACTGTCAGACCTTTTGGCAATAGTTTTACACTAAAACTCACACCATACAGTGAAAGGAAATTCAATTAGAGGGAGTCATTATTTGACATGGCAGACGATCTTCATATTTAAGCTGGAAACTATATTATGCCATCAAGGGGCTTGACTTATAACGAAAGCTAGTCCATTTATTACTGTATGTCCATTGTGAGTCCTTTTCATTTTTCTGGCAATGGCAATCATTGTTAACATTAGCTAATTTCTCAATGAATAAGAGAGGCAGTCAATTTTTTAAGTGTAGCTTGGTGACACCACTGAGTAGACTGCCTTTCTCCAGTCTGAAGACCTGCTAGGATGCCAAGTTGCGCATTTTTTATCACCTGTAGTGATACATATGTTTGAAAACTTCAGGTTTATGTACTGATAAGAGAGTGAAGGATGAAGTTTCTTCCTGTTGCTGTTCTCTCTCAAACTACAGTACAGAATGTGACAATTCAGTGTTAGCTCTCTTGCGCCTTCAGAAACCCTAACAGCCTAAAGAAATCCCAAGGGGGGCTGTATATCAACTCAAATAAAATACAAATCATTGCTTGTTTCCTTGCATACCTAGGTGTGACTATATAAAGAAGTATGTCAGTAACATACTTGCCCTGCCACGGCTGCAATTCAAAATTAGAGATATCGGTATGATAAACCATGCTATATATCGACAGCAAGTACAGCTTAGAAAATAACAGAATAGGACATTGTAATTGAATGTTTACTCACAACTGGATAAGCGGTTCTCCAGGTTCTGTATAGGCAACAAATGTAAGAGCACCATGCGTACTGTACGTACCTCAGAGAGGGATAATAGAAATAAAGTAATATTTTCACAAAGCAAATTGAAGTGTCTTGGAAGAGAGAAAAAAAAGTGTCTGGTTTCTTTGAAGTCGAGATTTCATTCGCCAGCTAAAGACATCGTTGTGCCATTACTAGCTTTCCAAACAAGGAGCAGAGGAGGGTTATGGGAGATTTCTTTGAGGTTTCTGATCACAGGAGGTGGGTCATGTTCTTTTAAACTGCGGATAGTTGGTTGACCTCCAAATCTAGTCTGCGTGTTCATTTTCGTCACCCACTCATTTAACTGTGTAGTGAAGTATTGCTCACTAGGTGCGTGCGGTTTGGATCAGATGTTCGAATACAACGAGACAACAGATACAATCCCATCTCACATGAGGTGTATTTTAATGAGCTAAACAGATCGTAATACCACCACACTGAAATGTTTAAAGCTGATTGCTCTCAGACCTCATTTCACTGTATTATTTATTGTTTGCAGTGGTATTATTAAAAGGGGGGTGGGGGAGTGTTAATATAGAGTTAATGAGAGGCTGTACAGTAGAACCCCTACTGTTTGGATCATTCCAATATACCATGAGTGAAATCACACAGTCCTGAGTTCAGCATCTCTTCCAGTAATAAAACATGCTGATAATCTGACAACAGAAATCAACAGAGTTTCAAAGTCCCTTTCAGAATATTCTTCACGCACCAGGTAGACTCTCTTTGGAACATCTCTCCAAAGCTGTTGGTGATCTGCTGTATGCATGGTAACTCCTACATCGTGGCTGACAAACATGGCAGTCATGCTCCTGTTTTTAGACGAGCACTTTTGCCTAAAGTCGAAGGCAAATGTCTGAACAACATGGATATGTCAGTCAGAAGAACAGCCCAGAGGAAACATTTCACACGGATATGTTTTTTTTTATTTTTCATTTAATTTTTTTTTTTTATTATTTTCTAGCACAAGAATTATGGCCAAAAAGGACAACCAGAATAAAAATGAATTGCATACTATGTGCAAATCAATGTTACAAAGCTAGTTTATAGAGAGTGGCACCTTCTACACTTTCTCTTCATCATTTTATAAAATTCTGCCAGTGACACATACAACTATAGAAATGATTACATACATAATAAAGTGCAATTATTGTAAAAGTTGAGTGCAGATTGCATATAGAAATAATTCCTTTTTTTTTTTAAATTACTTTCCAAGTGCAAGGCTTAAACCCAGTTGACATGCTGTCTGATCAGTGATGTGATTTTTTTGGTGTAAAGCATCGCTAAGCATCCCCAGCTTCATATAATCTCCTCCTGCCTCAGCACAGCTTTGGAAAACGAGTGTGTCAGAAGAAGAGTTAACTTCCTTTAGTCTGAAAGCTGCTCCAGTCTGCAATAACCTGCAAGTAGAGAAAATGACACAGTCTAAATATTTTTTTTTTAATTTGTTAAATGAGAATCTGTTGCTATGTAACAAAATAATAAACCCTGAATGGAAAAACTGGAAATCACAAGATGTATTTTACTTAAACACTGAGGAAGTTCAGACTAGTTTTGTGTGCCTCATGTAGTCTTCTGTGGAACATTTTCTGTACCACATAACTCAGGATCAAGTCAAGTCAATAAGCATGGGGGGTTTGTTGCTGTAGACCACAGATGCCTAAACTTAAATGCCCGACGGGCCGTTTACCAGTCTACACAGAAGCCGAGGGTCACATACTTCACCAGCTTACTCATGCCAATTTTAATGCACTAGGTTTAACATTGAATTACTACTACTGTCATTTGCAGGTGAAACGTATTACATTTACTCTCTTAAGCATAAGGCACCTTATATGCAACTGTATAATTTCTTATGACGTTTTATTTTACCATGTAAACTACAGTTTAATAGTTTTAGAATATATTTTAAAAAGCACTGAAGCAAAAACAAATTTTCAGCATTGTAAGTATTGTTTTCATTTTATTAGTGATAGATACCCTTAAGTGAGATGTATGAAATTGTTCCTTAGAGCTCATGATTATCTCCACATCTGGACGCAGATGGCTAACAGACAACCGCAACACATCCTGCAAGTTTGGATCGCTAAGATTTCCTCTGAATTGGGATTTGTTGATTTTCATCAAGATTGAAGTTTGTTCACATATATATGTCCAAAAAGAGAGAGCATCCTCTGCGCGTGCTTTCTTATTCCTGGGTATTTACATATTTGTAGAAATATTGGAGAGGAACAGTGCTGTATTTTTCTTTTAAAACCATTTGCAGTTATGCTGGCGCATTGTCCACTTTGCTAGAAAATGGGTGTGAAAAAAAAGAAAAAAAAATTTCACTGGCACGAAGATCAGAAAAACGACATTGGAACTCCTGCAGCAGGTCGCTGATGAATGCAGCATACTCTGCACTTCACTTCACTTCACTTGCAGTGCTGCTGTACTAACTTCTTTCAGACTTGAAAAGTGCACGAGATGCACGAGATTGGCAGCTCTTAGTTCGCATTCCAGTAGCTGCATTTTCTGTTCAAAGACCTTAACGCTGTTGTACAGCTGATAAACAAGATCTCCTTTCTTGCAACTGCAAATTCAAAGTATTAAGGAAATTTATGATGTTGACCAAGAATGCAAGATCCAAAAGCCATTTTTCATCAAAAATAGCTGTACATCACCCCCTTTCTCTTCGATAAACTCATTTATTTATTTATTAATTATTACTATTTATTCGGAGATCAAAAAATTGCTTCAGGACTTTCCATTGACTTAACCACCGAATTTCCTGGTAAGAAAGCACCTCTCCATGTTCCACGTCCACTTCCTCTAACATCGATCTGAATTGCCGGTGATTCAGTTCTTTCAATCTGATGAAATTCACCATTTTAATCACTGCTTGCGTCACCCCATTTAAATTTGGATGCAAAATGCAGTGGTATTTCAGAACTTTCCCTTCACTTTCTTCCACTAAAGTAGCAAGTCCACTCCTGCAGACAACCATTGCCGGTGCCCCTCTCAGTTGTAAACCCAGCCATCTTTTCCCATGCTAGTCCACACTCATCTATTACCCGTGCAACACATTCAAACAGATCACCACCCTTTGTATGACCATGAAGGCTCTGCATGCTAGCCAATTCTTGTGTCACTTCAAAATTTTCATTATCGCCCCTTAAGAAAACCAAAAGCTGTGCAGTATCAGATATGTCAGTGCTCTTGTCAACAGCCATAGAAAACAAAGAAACAAAAATCTTTAGCCTTAGTCCTAGGACATGTCTTCAGTGTGATGAGTTATCGTGTTTCTTCAAAGGCTGATGTTAGAGAACAGATCTTTCTTTTCTGGGCATACATTTTCAGCAACCACTGTTAGGCATTGTTTTACAAATTCACCCGTGGCGAACGGTTTACGGCTCTTGCAAATGAACTCTGCAGTGTAGTAGCTCACACGGTTGACACTTTCATGTATTTGAGAACCTCTTGTAAGAATGTCTTGTTGTGCACATGCATGTTTTGTTTCATAATGTCGTCGCATATTGTACTCCTTCATTACAGCAACGGCTTCTTGGCATAATAGACAAACAGCTCGCTCTTTAACTTCTGTGAAACAATAACTCTCACTACACAATCTTGAAATTGCCCCTTTTCTGTGCTCCACTTTCTTTTTTTTTTTGACCCACAATCCATTTTAAACTACTTTTATATCTCTCTCAACAATGCACATAAGCGTGACCAGACCAAACTTTTTAAACACTTTTTGTCATGTACTTTCAAAGCGGAAACTTAACAAATTGTGTCTTTATATGTGCTTTATTTATAATTAATTTGTATGGTACCCTTCTGCGGGCCAAACCAAGTATGATTGGCGGGCCACAGTTTAGGTGTCCCTGCTCTGGACACTTCTTGATTGGGGAAAAGGTCAGGAATTGTACAGTCCCATTAGTCATTTTCAAAATGACAGTTACAGATTACAGAAGCGATCGTATTCACTGTGGAAAGGACTTGGTCATCTACTCGCTGTCACTAGGAGAGTGACGACAAGTGTGCTAGCAGAATATTTATTCTAATTTCTCCTGGATACTGTAAGTGCAGTGGATGTATGCCTTATTCTTCTTGAATATGTGTAACTGGTCTCCCCTGGACACCACTTATGGAAACAAGACATTAATAAAAATAAATGACTGTAGACACAGCCCAACTATGTACTACCTTATATGTCTCACAAGTACTGCATTCTATTTTAAATGAGTTTGAAACTGTCTGTTATCACTGAGTGGGCCGTGGCCTTTTCTGTTGCTATAGTAACTTGCAACTGCCTGGCTAAACTGTAGACAGCACCTTGTTTCCTATTGGCTGCTGATATAACATTATCAAGAGGGAGACAACATCTGCCAGCCTTCTGAAAATAAGTTATCAAAGTTCTGCACTTTTTTTGGTCCCATGTTGGCTGGTGTTAGTCACAAATGTAATTAAATGCCTTGCTGATAACACAATTTACTTCATTTTTTCACATCCCCCACATCTGTTATTAACAGTGTTCACTACACCATTCAAAATGAGCTGAAATTAGCTCTTTGAGTCACATTTGTTTAATACCCTTTTTAATTTATTGATATAGTGTAGATCTAGGATGTCCAGTCCTGGTTCTGGAGGCCCGGTGTCCCCCATGATTTTTGTTCCAGCTGTGTCCTAAATTACTAAATTGGACCAATTGTTACCAATTATTATTCTAATTAAGTAATTTAAGGCAGAGTTGGAACAAAAACTAGGAGGGACACTGGCCCTCCAGGACCTGGATTGGACACCCCTGGTGTAGATGGTTGGTTTGTGACACGTTTCAGATGTGGGAGGCATGAAATAATACATCAGAATTACTTATAACTAGAGGCAGTCCAAATCTATGGTAAAATATGCAAAAAAATGCAGACCTTTTAAGTATATATCTGTAGAGTGTTCAGCAGAGCATCTTATGTGTTTTTAGTATTTGTACTGATAATGACTTTAATAATTCCGATATCCGCAGATTGGACTGCCTCTGCTCATGACCAAGGCTTTTTAATCAGTGTTCCCACCTATTATTCCTGGTCCCTTATTCTGCCGCTGCACTTGACCTCCATCTGCACATAAGAATTTGAAACCCTTGGTTATCACACCTTTTAAAAGTGTTGTAGCAGTAGTTCAGGGCTGCAATCACACAGGGTGCCTTCTAGACCTTTGGGGAAACTGAATCCAATTTAGTTTCTAATTCTGTCAGCTTGTCATCTTTCCTGAATGCATAATTTAAAACAGTGGTTTAGAGGCAAATTAGTGAACAGCAGGTACCCAAAGAGCTGTAGTAGTACATGTTCATATTTAAAACAGAATGGCAGTGTGTGTGTGTGTGTGTGTGTGTAATATACACACACACATACTGTATATCATTTTAGTAACAAAAAAAATCTTAATGTTATTCAAACCATGTTATTTAAACTATGCTTAGAATTATGTGTTATTAAAACTTCATCTGATGATCCTTACCTGTGGCTGTCAGTTACTTGATTTACTAATTTCCCAAAGTTAATTTCATTGTTTTGACAAAATTCTCTTGACAGTTCAACTCTTCAATTCCACAAACTCCATCAGCAGTTCGGAGGAATCACACAGTGCACAGCAACTTTCTTCCATTTCATTTACCTCTAGGAGGAATGGATTATTCACAAGAAGCAAAAGTTTGATCCAATTCTTAAAATCTTGGAATCCAGCGGCGCAGTTATCGGTCATTTCTTTCAGTAGTACATCGCAGAACTCCTTTTGAGTCGAAACAGCAACAGCAGGATTTTGCTCTAGGACTCTTTTCACCTTTAGAAAAAGCTGGTATTTCCCCTTGCTGACACTGCTTGCAGGAAAATGTTTTGATGGCCGAGTGCGGCTCATACACTGTTTTGTTTTTGCCTTGCATCTTCATGTTTTAGTCATTTAGGTGCTGAGTTACATCACTCAGAAATGCAACACATAGCAACCGGCCAGTGTTATCCACAAACAGGAAATGTGCTGTTTCTCCACATCCAACAATGAAAAGCTTGAGTGGTTCAAACACATCCAAAAAATGGGCTAGCGTGCGCCCCTGAGAAAGGCATCTAATTTTGGAGTGCAGAACCAAATCCCTGTAGTGTTTATCAAGCACAATATCTTAAATTGCTGGTGGTTCCTAGTCCGTGCCCTGACAAAACTGACCAATTCAATTACATCTTTCATGATGTCACTAAGAGAACTAAATTTTGCAAATAATGCTTGCTGGTGTCCATTGCAATGGTAAGAGAAAATGTCATGCTCTGCCTTATCAGATTTGAGTTCTTCCTTAAGCAAAGGAACAGCACTGTTTCTCTTACCTCACATAGCAGGAGCCCCAGCAGTTGTAATCGCTGTCATTTTCTCCAGCGGTACATTGAACTTTTTCAAGACATCCATTTCAGCGATTTTTATTTCCTTTCCCGACATACTGTTTTGCAGTGAGACCATATCCAAAAGTTCTTCTGTCACATCAAGTTTAGCAGATGTAGCTGTGTCAAATATCAATAGCTGTGGGATATCGTTGATATCCAGGCTTTCACCCATCGCAAGACTAACAAACTTGGAGCGAGACCACCATTCCTTCAGGATATTGCCATTGTTTTCAGAAATGTCCGACGCCCTCCTTGACACAGTAGAATCTGAAAGTTGAAGTTTTTTACCTCCTTTTTGTCGGCGAACAGTGCTGCGCACACAGTCAAGATGCAGTCTTTAATCATCTCGCCGTCTACAAAGGGTTTAATTTGTTTAATAAGTTTGTGTGTAATTTTGTAGGAAGCCATTGTAACTTGTTGGTTTGTTACAAAACCTTTGAAATATACATTGTTGATTCACTCTTTGCTGCTTTAGTTCTTTAAGTTTCTAATCTTTGAGTTCACTGCCTGGTGGGAATTCGCTGTCAACCCTAGAGTGATTTGTTCGAAAATATCTCTCCAAGTTCGATTTTTTTAATTGAGTAAGTGCAGTGTCACACAATAAGCAGATGCATTTACCTCCATTGTCGTGCACAAAGAAAAATTCATTTTCCCATTCTTCTTGGAACGATCTGTATTCGTCTTCATACTTTTGCTTTTATTAAACTTGTGCCATTATTTTGTATTCCTTCACATTACAGTCAGAGTCCCACAACAACGATTCGAGTAAGGAAACAGGTGACATAGTAAGAGAATCCTGATTTGGCTAGCAACTTAGCGTGTAAATTGTGTTTGCACTGTATAAGGGGAAATGTAGTTTTACATTGCTTCTAACTGAACCACATAATCACACTGTGTTTTAATATCATGTGCTGCAAAGAGCCACAAAGACACGTTAAAGAGCCACTTGCGGCTCGTGAGTTGCTGTTTTGAGTATCACTGATTTAAAAGGACACAATGCTGTTGGTGCATTTTTACTTTGCTGAAGACTGGATATCATCTTTTCTTGGTCCTTGTAGAAAGCACAGTGATGGTTGAACATGGGACACCAATGACCTGATAGTAATAAGCATCACTAGTGCCCTGATGAGTGTTAAATGTCTGTCAAAAGGAAACGGCAATCCCTGACATGTAGCCCACTTTGATTGGTTAGAGATTTTGACATCTGTCACTGGAGAGGGCAGGCCAGACTCCCAAGGCCTTTCCTCCTCTTTATTTTTTTTTGCTAAGAAATGGAGAAGCGGCTCCAGCTTACCCATCAGGGTCTATTCCAGGGACGGTCTTTATGGCCCTGACCTCACTGAACTCTTATCCTAACCTTTCACTGTGGATGTGTTGTGTTCATTTTCCCTCCACTTGTAGTGTAAATGTGGCTTGACTCTGCTATCCGGAGGACAATCAAGTCTAGACAATCAAGTCTTGAAGCATTCCCTTAAAGGGAGCTCATACTCAATATTTTTGTCAGCTATATCTCAGAGACAATTGGAGATTCAGGTTTGTTGCAATCAATAAATGTGTAACGTTTTTTATTTGCAAACTACACACTTTGAAATATTGCTTTCAAATAGGGTTCACATCTGTATTCTGTGATTCTCTCTGTGAAGTTTGAGTATGGAAAGCATCCAGGAAAAAAAACAAAAACAAACAACATTTATTTTAATCTCTATTCATATCATACTGTGTTCTATTAGGTTTAAAACCATTAATCATATGTACTTCCTACGTCTTCAATTTTACAATCATAATATAGTACAGATCATTTTTTTCACGTATCCATTACTTGATGGTAATCTTAAAATGGTAATCTGTACAATTCCTAAAGACACCTGTTTATAAAAACAATAAATAAGCCTTTGTCTTGGTTCATGAGCCGATTGTCAGACTTCAAAAGCATATATACTATACAGATGGCTCATGATGTTATCCATTTGTCATTGTCCTGAAGTTGAAATGCAGTACAGCATGTACTGTTATTGTATTGTACTTGCCTTTATTTTAATGCTATACTGTATTTAGTTATTTATTTATTTTGATAGTGGTAGTTGCTTGTAAAGCTGCACACAACCAACAGCTGTAATACAAGCTCCTGATAAGAGCTTTGAGAGCATCTCTGTTGGTTCTCTCCTGCTTCCACAGTATTGCTATCTGGGAAGGGTAGAGCTGTCACCGTGTTTGATGTGTGTGTGTGTGTGTGTGTGTGGAGAGAGCAGAGATCCCAGGGGACAAGCCTGTTCATTATTCTTCTTAAAAGACCCATTAAAATTTAATCAGTGCAATGCAATCTTCTTCTAAGGGGAAAGGCATCGTTTTCACAGTGCCAACCCCCCCACCCCCCACCCCCCACACAGTATAGATTGCTTAGGGTTGTGTGCGGAGATGCACAGATGGACGTTCAAAACACAAATAATAGTGTAAGTAATTTTAATGAAACACTGCGACCTGCATGTTTAGTGGCTCTCTCCAGACCTCTGAGACATTCCTATTAAGGACTGGCAGCATGCAGACAGTGGCCTTGGAGAACATCCTGTAGCCCTGTTTAGATGACACTCAATGCTTCTTACAATGCAGAATGGCAAATGGAGTGAAGGCTACAGCACAGTGGTTTCAATTGGTGGTTGAGATTCTCAGCTGATTGGGGGATGTTTATGAAATAAGTGACTATCTAGGATGTTTTGAGAACATGTGGTAGAATATGAGGAGTCTTAGCCAAGGTAAGGATAATTTAAACAGAATGAGCATGTGTTTATAGTTTCTTGTAGGTTACTGGGCTTTGATAGCCTGTACTAGGAATTAAAATGGTATTATTTTTCACAAATGAGTGTGTATTTGCTGCATGTTTGTGTGTGTGTGTGTGTGTGTGTGTGTGTGTGTGTGTGTAACTACAGTTCAGGATACCGTGCTTACAGTACAGTCAAGGTATGTTGCCAATTTGAAACAGACTTCCAGTTGAAACATTTGTCAATGAATTTGTCTCTATTAGAAATTCTATTTCTGTTAGTTTTCATTTTGGAAATGTGTACCATTCTTTTAAAAAAATGCTGTTCACATAGCGTGGAACTGTATTAAAGAATAAACCCGGTGCTGGCTTTCTGGAGGTACTGTCTGAAATGAATACATTTAACATTGAACTATTTGAGCTGGTATGTAAATGATCGATTTCTCTGTAGACTTGTCTTGAAATCTGCATGATTATCATTCAGTATTACAGTACATGTGTGAGTTTGTATGCATGACTTATTACTGGTCTCTGACACATGTGATGGGTAGTATCTGAGCAAGTGGAGACTTGGCAATACTGTGACTGGATCCATTAAATCAGAGGAGTCCAATCCTGGTCCCGGAGAGCTAGTGTTTCTCCTGGGTTTTGTTCCAGCTGTACCCTAAATTATTTAATTGGATCAATTAAGTGCTTATTAGACACTTAATTGGCCCAGTTAATTCATTTAGGGTACCGGTGGAACAAAAACCAGGAGGACACCGGACCTTCAGGACCAGGATTTAGACACCCCTGCGTTAAATAAAGGCGAAATAGCAGGATCTATATAGCGAGACACAGGACTCCAGCATAGGCTGCATGCTTGAATGCTGGAAAGGTGGTTCATTGTCCTCAGGCACTGACCTCGTGCACTCTCATATGTGAGATGTATGTTTTGAATAATTTATGGTGTCTAATGGCATCAAGTGACTGGGAGGAGCCCAGAGTGGGTCAAGTCCTTCTTGAGGACTTCCCATATAAACACAGTGCAACTGTAGCAGCGGAGCTCGGCTAGTTCTGTTGATTTGTTAAGTCTTTTAAATGTAATTGAAATGTCATATAATGTACATTGCAACGCATGCACTAGCTTATGGGGTTTATTGAAGAATTTACCGGTTGGATCGAAATGCGCACAGTTAGAAGATCTCTAGAGTACAGCTCTAATTTCAAATTTCTTGCAAGTGGAGGTGGCGTTTTATATTTGGCCTGTTCTATTAAATTCAATAGCTCATTGGGTTTTATTTGGAGGATTTGGTGTATTATGACTTATTATTCTGAATACATATCTGGGATATACTGTAGTAGGACATGATACTACTGTATAGTATATTACCTACGCAAGTGTAACAAGCAAGGCCTAATATAAGAGTCAGACACAAGCATCTTACCTGCACCTTTATGCAGTAATTCTGATTTAATCATGTCTTAGTCACCGCACAACAACGGGTGAAGCTTGTCAGGTGGAAATTCAGAATTGCAAGGGGAAGATGAGTCTCAGGCTGAATGTGTCTCAAGATCCTGACTGTGAGTTACCAGGCAGGAAGCACAGTATGCAGTACGGGCAGGGTTAGTTTATTAAATAGTGTTAGGAGTATTTTTTTATTTTGTATTTTTTATGTAATAGAGCTGTCCTCCCTTCCCCCTTCCCACTGCAGGCTATAGCTTTTAAATTGGATATAAATCTCCGAGCTGTATTGAAAACAAAAGGTGACACTGGATTTAAAAATTCTACCCCTGAAAAAAAGCAATACATTTTTTTTTAGAGATTTAATTGTCTTGGATTTGATGTTGTGTGGTACTGTACAACAATACGTCTGCTACTATAGCCTTGCGTAGTTCACAGGGTTGTGGAAGCAGGGTCTTTGAAAAGCCTTCAGTTACAGATTCGATACAGTTTGCTGATCCAATCCTTGACCTTTGACCTCTCAGCTGTTAGCCTTTAGCTGCATGCTGTGAATTAGGATGAGGGAATTTAGCCTAGATTGACACTATTCAGATGTAAATGGTTTGCAGTGAAAATGGTGATTTCATGGTATGATTCACTGTTTTTCTTTCAGCATTACATACATTTAAATAGGCTTTTAACTGGCAATTTTTTTTTGAGTTCCGTAATAACATTTTAATTTAATCCTGACGTGATTATGTCTCATTGATTAATCCTGCTGGGGGTGAAATATGCAATAGTCAATATAAAGGATTCCCTGTTAAAATAATTATTACATCTGTTTTGCATTCAACATAGGGTATAAGATATATTGTACAGTAAGCTTATTTGTTACACTAGAGAATATTAAAATGGCACATAATACCCTTCTTACTGTTAACCTTATTTTCCTTTGGAGATAAATAGCATAATACAAAATACAGTGTTATGATTTTAGCAGAAAAAATAAAAAAACAAAACAATAACTGACCTCGATATAAATGTATATGAGTAGGGTTTTTCAACATTGTACATAACCGAACATTCATGGCAATGCATCTTTTCAAATGATGTCTGGAGTCATTTTTGCACATTCAGCTTTTACCAATAGCTCGCTCTGTTTTAATACTGCACTATCTCTGCTTTATTCCTATCGTTTGAACACATCAACAATACACTTTTCTAAATGTATAAAATGGCAGACACCCAACAGTTCCAAGCTGTGCTGGATTTGTGACATATCTGCACAGGCTGGAACACTTGCTAGCCAATGAGATTGCTCCCTCTGTCCTGCTCTTTTGCATTAAGTAAAGTATGGAATAAGTAATTGCAGAGTGAAGACAGGCTTGGAACAGGTGTGAAATGTCAGAGTTAGCATGACAAATGTATTCATGTTGTTGTTTAGATTCACTGCGATTCTGTTTCAGTTTTGTAAAAGTTTAAGAACATAAGAAATTACGAACGAGATGAGGTCGTTCGGTCCATCTAAGCTTGTTTGGTTCCTTGTAGCTCGTTGATCTCAGAACTTTGTCAAGTTAGGTCTAAAGTATTTCTGCCTCAATGACATTACTAGGTATTCCAATCCATACACTCATCACAAAGTGTCTCCCTGCAGTACTGTGCCCCAAAGGTGTTTTGTAGGGGCTAGATTACGTTAGTTCTGATGTACGAGATGTACTAGGAGGGCTGACATGATTCTGAGACTTCTAATAAGGCAACAGGGCATGTGAGGTTGAACAGTAATATATAGCATGTGTAATTTACAGTCATTTAGGCCCAGTTTAATTGTAGTAAAACTAAAGCGGTTCCTGTGAGGTATCTACTCAAGCAGATTGCTACAACAGCACAGGTGATAAATAGGCTTTGGGAATTAAATCAATAAAATTGTTAAATAGATACATAAAACTGTGCCACTGTACACGTTATTTCATGCCTTGCAATCTTATTAGTCTTTAATCATACCATTATTAATGCTCGGGCAAAGCTTGCACAAGTGCATGTGTGAGATGGAAGATGTAAAATACAAATTGAATATTGTCTGCATATGGTAGAAGTGTTTGGTGTGTTGACAAAAGGAGATTGATCGTGATTTAACAGCATTTTACAGGGTCAAGAGTCACTAATGATTGAGTATTGATACAAGTATAGTGATTTGTTTTGTATTGATTTAATCTAGGCCAGTTGAATCTGTTTACCATTGTATGGATTAGTTTTCAATTAAACCGCTTCACAGAATTTAACCTACAGTAAGTATGTGTACTGTATGCATTGGGGCTTCCAATTAAATATGTTTAAATGATCAAATATTATAGGACGCTAAGCCTTTAAAAACTAATGATTCCACAGCTTTTAGACACTTAAAGCATGTCTGTTGTTATTATGCCATTCTTTCATATGTTTGTTTTTATTGTTAGACTGGATTTATCCTTTAGGGGGTTCATTGACCACTTGTGTGAAGATTGAGACACGAACAAAATTCAGACAGAAGTCAGTCGGAACTGAATTAAAAATGCTGTTTTTTTTTTTTTGTTTTTTTTTTTCAAACCCTATTCTTTAAACCAGCAAATTGGTTGATTTATAAAACTATAGCCAGTACCTGAATCTTGAACACTTAGGTCCTGGTATCCTGCCGGTTACCGTGGCAACAGGGGATAGGAAGAGACATTTTTTTCTTGCTCTGTCATCTTCAAACAACAGCAATGGCTTTGTTAATTGACAGTACAGTATGTTGAAATGGCATTTATACCACTGCCTGTAAACAAGCAAAGGTGTACATTGCTCCTGCTCACTGAACTGGCTTATTTAATAAAAGCAGTGGCATTTTCAGTGCAGGATGAGTCACGCGAGCGCAGTTTGAATCCAATTTGCACCCAGTTACAGTTCTTGGCTGGGTGGGAGTTCTGCAGTGGCCTTTGTGCTTCATCAGGATCAGGGAGGGAACTGACTGGGGAGCAACTCACGGCAGTTCAGCGAACCTCTTTTCCCAGGTGCCTGACGAGTCAGAGGGAGGTTTCCCAGGCTGGGTCCTTCATTGCTTCCAGAGTTCTGTAGCTTTGTAACATACAGTGCATTGTCGGTTCGGCTGGTGAAAGGAGGCGATCTGTGATTTCATTCCTCCGGGATGGCAGGTGGGTTACAGAAGAGAGGCAGCAGTCAAACTGAATAGAAAAAACTGAGTAAAATGAATGTAAAATGTTAAAATTAGAAAAAATTAAAAATAACAGCTAGATGTGCCCAATCTTAAAAATAATAATAAAATAAATATCCATAGTCGGGCAGTGCCTGCATGCTATACGAACACAGCTGATGTCTTATTGTTTGCTTAATTAAAATCTTTATCCAGGAGGAGCGCTGAGGTGCCAGAAACTAGTTCCAACATTTTCCCTGTGAATCAGGCTACATAGCCATATGTTCAATATCTGAGTAAACTAAAGAAATTTAATATACACAAGTTTCAACAGGAACTTTTTTTTTTAATGTCTTGTTTTCATTAAAGACGCATACGAAAAAAATAATAAATGTTTGCTAGACTAAGAATTTTCTTTAGTCGTACTTAGATTGTATAATTGAGTGTTTCATTTATGGAGTTATGGAGACGTGTAAAAATATGAATCAGTTTGATGTGATATTGAACTTACTGGTTGTAACTCATTCTACAATCTATCCATTCAAGGTAAATGGAGAATCAGTGGTGTTGTACAATATTAACCAAGTTGAATCATAATTGAGCAATAAAACTTAGCACGTCGTTGCTTCGTTACCTTTGAAGTTACTGCATGGGGCTAAAGAGGGCGGAGTCTTCTTGCTATTGTACTTTACCCACTATAATATGTGCAGGTGGTTGTTTTGTAATGATACCTACAGCTTGATCTTTATGAGCAGGTGCATTTTCTGGTTTTGGACAACTTTGCTGGCTAATTAGGAATCGGTGTTGGTAGAAGTGTAATAGGTAATAACTATTAAAGATATACAGTAAACACAACCATAAAACACAACCATAAAACATCAGAAGAGCTATGAACAATAAGTGCTTTGAAATTTCAGCCAATGAAATGCGTAATTCTTTCTGTAACAACATTACAGAGCTCATTCCCAAAACCACACACAAAAAAATAACATAAAAATGAGAAATGAGAAGACTTGTTTTCCAAATACTGCCTTCCCCCCTGAATGAGCAGTAGATAGGACAGTTCATAATGGAACACATTGAGCTTGCCCTGTTGGAATGCTGTTGCACACTCTCACCTTTCAGTATGAATGCATCCACCAACCATTGTACAGTCGTTTCACTTTGCACCGGTAATATAAAGAACATCTAACTGTGGGGGCACCTGAGTGGCACATCCGGTAAAGGCGCCAGAGTGTAGGATGTGCCCTATAGCTTGGAGGTCGCCGGTTTGAATCCAAATTATACCAGACATTGCTGTATAACCCCCTCTTAGCCTTCTCTTTAACCCCAGGTCTGGTGGGTTAACAGTTCATTGGTCCGGCATCACCCGTCATTGAGGTAAGCCCACCAGATGTTAGTCTCCTACTATAAATGGTGCTGCACAGTGTGGAAGTGAAATAATTTCTGTTTCTTTATTGGCTGTGAACCAGCGGCGAGTAGCTGGCAATTTTATAATTATTTTTTAAAAGCCTAGCAATACTTTTATGTATTATTTCAAGTCATAAAAATATAAAGCCTAATAAGAAACAGCTACAACTAGGCCTTTTTACAGTTATTGTAAAAAAGTGATAAATTGAATGAGTTTCAGCACCTCGGTGACCAGCGTTCTCCTCCTTGGTTTGTGCTTTGTTCAGCGGTTGTAGTCGTTTCGCATGGATGAGCCATGTTTTTAAGTGCTAAGCAGTCACAAAGCTAGGGCTGCTGAGTCATTTGTGAGATTCCAGTTTGTTATCACCACCGTGATAACAGTCGGCAGAGAATGACTTCCCCATCCCCCGTTCCACACCCCAGCTAATTTAAAAAAAAAAAGTCAAGCTCAAAAAAATAATAGTAATAAAAAAATGGGTCAGAGAGCAGCCAATCTTTTAATCATTATGACATTATAGTCTGTGTGCACTGTACCTGTTTTGAAAAATCCATATAAAAAAAGTGAAATGCATTATTTATTCTTTCACTAAAGGGTTAGTTGTAACAGTTTCATTGTGTTAGAGTAGGCTTTTAAGTCTATTTGCTGAACAGGAGATTATAGCAAGTGTCTGAACAGACATCATAGTCATAGGCGTTGCAGAAGAAGACAATGTTTGCCATGCATGTGTAACAGAGTGGAGCTGGGCTTGAACTGGTGACCAGCCGGCTCATCTGCATTTGTGGTTAGAGTCCGTAATGGTGGTGTATCACACGAAATTGCCTTAGTAGTTCATATTTCGGAAATGTTCATGTTAAATGTTTTTGCAAAATACCCACTTCCAGACAGCCTAGACACTTAACACTATTACAATACACAGCCAATAATAACAACAGGCTCTGTACAAAACTCTTGTAAATGTTATGGGATTATTATTACCATGATTAAAAAAAAACAAATGAAAGAAAATATCTGATGTACTTTTGTGGTCGTAAATCCACATTTGGAGCCAGTACCTGCTTTTCACACCAGTAGTTTAAATACAACATGGAAATTTCTTGCAGAAACCCATTTGAAATAGTTTTTCATTTTAATAGGTCAAATATCAGATAAAGAACTAAAGAACATCAATTACATTTTATAATGAGCTTCGGCACACAACTTAAATCATTAAACACACACTCTTCTCTCCAGCTCTTGCAATTTATAGAAGCTGCTAGTTCTTTTTAATCAATATGTTTAATACAAACGCTGCAAAGTAGCAAAGGAACCAAGATAGAAATGTGCTCCAGACAGGATTTAGTTGATAACTTCAATAGCAGCATCATCACTGAATGCTAACATGCATAATGAATGGCAGTACAAAGCAAGGTTGTATGACATGCTTATCATTTGGGATTTTACTAGATGTTTGGGTACTGTACAGTGAGCTTGTTTGGAGTAAATGCAAGCCTGAGGTCATGAACTGTATGTACCAGACTCTTGTTGCTATGGAGCAGCATGTGGAAGCTTATTGTACCATAGATCAAACACCAGTACCTAATTTGCATACTAGGCAACTCTATGAAAATTGTATTTTAATATAAGCCTACTAAAAAATAAATCCTAAATTATAAAACCCTGTGTTATACTCGTGTGAAGGAATGTCCTTGACAAAGGAATTTAGCACCAGAGTCTGTTTACACAGGTTATTGAGGTTATGGGAGTCTAGGTCATGGTGGTCTGGCCTTTTGGTTTGGCTAATGAAGTCGAACTTGAAGCAAGGCCAAGGCACATTTTCAGACTGGAATACAATTATTTTAACCACATAAAATTAGCAGTACCTATACTTCATTTGAACTGCTACTTCTTGTTACTAGCTGCTCTGACAAAACTAGCCTTTGTACTTGCTTCAAAATAATACTGGCAGGAATACAATAATTTGAATACAGTTATACAAAAGCTTTCTTTTGTATTCCTCCCAGAATTGTAAATGTACATTTGTATTTAAAATAGCGGCCTACAGTATCTCCTGGGGACATAAATAATAAATATTAATACAAATAATTTAAAAAGCGACCACATATTGTAAAGCCAGCGATTACTTTCTGGTTAGTTAAAATTGAGATATATTGAAGCAGGATGTTTTGAGCTAAATGCACAGTCTCTGTCAAAACTTGAATTTGTGTTTATATTTCCAACATTACTAACTAGAATAAAACCAGAAGCCAGTATGAATACCAGGCAAACCAGCAGCTTATGAGTTTAAACCTTGTGGTTGCCAGCAGTTAAGAAGTTAGGTTCTTGAAGATATTGTTGCAGCGCTCAGCAGGTTATCACAAACAGGTTTTGATAGGAGGTGTTTAAATGAACTATTACTATTTTGTTTACAGCTGGCAATACAAACCTAAGACATTTTAAAATCTAATCGGACTACAGACACCAAACTCATAAATAACGTTTTTATAAACCCTGTGGAAATCAGATTCATTTGTTCCATCTCAGAAGTGCACCATGTAGTGGTTCTAAAGGGAGTGTTCTTTACAGTGCCCTGTACATCCTGTACACAGAAGTGGGGGTCTTGCAATGAAAATGCTGTCAGACTGGTGTTGACGGCTTGATTTGTCGAAACACACAAACTAACAGAACTTGTGAAAAAGACAGTAACAGTAGTAATTATGTTCTGCCAACTGTAAAAGCTTGTTTTGTATTTCATTAAAGCTGCTGAAGAGTACCTGTGTCACATATCAAAAATGCAAACCCCTGTGTGAAGGAAAGTGCTTTTTAAACACAAGTCCCATTCTATTCCAGGTACATAGCACTTACTCTAGTGTTGATATGCAATCTCTGTTTTGCAGGTGCACAGACAGAATGTGACAATTGGATACAAATATCAAGAGAATAATGAGAAAAGGATGCTGCAGGAATCTGTGAATCCCCAATGGATGTTAATTTTTTTGAAGTGTCAGTATTTCTGATGATATTATCCCAGGCGTGCTTCTTCGATTCCTTTCTCTTGTTCCAATCCACAAGGCTTTGAATGGTTCCATGGAGTCCTTGAAGTTGAGCAAAGGTGTGCTTCGGGGAAACAGCTTGACTGCCTGTTTGTAGCCCCCTCCTCTGCATTGGCTTTTTTTTATTGTCTTTCTGGAGAAGTTTCTATTGGTCAAGGGATGGATTTACCGTCGGAAACGAGCAAGCATGGGAAGAAGTCATCAAGTCAAAAGCTGGAAGATCAGAAAAAGGTAAGATGATGATTACCAATTTCTCAGGCATGTGAATGTACTGTTCATTTAAGGATTCCTAGAGAAGAGATGACTGATACAGAGTTTGCATATTTTTACTGTATTTTTACATACTGTAATGTTAATGCTCTGTAGCAAATGTTGTACTGTATATGGTTGTAGGAATCCTTAGCGTAACGTTTTGATTTTACTGACGCAAATTTAAAAAAGTAACGTAACTGTGTGCAAATAGCACACACCTGCATATAGCTTGCATTTTCTTCATCTCTTTAATAGGGCCCTATTCAAAAACAAGGTTTTATAATTGCAAAACTGTTGAGATTAATCAAACAACAGTTAATAACATTTGAATTATGTCCAGCCCATACTGCATGGGAAATGTTTTTGCCCAGAGCCCCATATTGGCTCAATGTACAGAACAGTAAAGTATAGGAACCAGAAGCTTGTTTTCCATGGAGTTTGACAAGCCCTATCCCTATCCCTTTCCCTGCTGCAGTAAGGTTGCATCACTGACTGAATTAAGTACTGTACAGTGTGGCAAGACAGTTACATCCCCGAATGGATATAAGAGAGACTGTGTGGCTATAGTATCTGAGAAGCAGCACACAATAGTAATAAGCATATCCTGTTATTGTATGATGAGGAGATCTCTCTGCCAGCCTATCCCATTGGGATTCCATATAAAACCCTGTAGTTAATGTTTAAGTAATGTGGTACACATACTGCTTCTTACTGTAATGTTACAAGACTGTGGGCAGCATTTGCTTTGCTTAAACACCTAATTTATGAAAGAGAATGTACTCAATTAAACTATGTGAATACATCCCTGTACAATTCCTAGCGTAATTGGTCTGTCAGTTATGCTTCACTAACTTATCGATCCGTGGTTGTTTATAAGGAATTTTCACCTTTTTTAGTTTTATTATTTTGTTGTTCAAAGACTCCATGGTGCCAAACATTTAAGTTGCACTTTAATCAAACTGTAATGGTGGAGCCAAGGGTCCTTAGCGGTTTTAGGCACATGCAACCTATCAAATTGCATGTGGCCCCTGAGGCAGCAAGGGCCCCCTGTTGTTGTATATTCACCTCAGGTCTACACCAGAATGAATGTCTTATTAGCCATTTTACCGTTCTTTTTATCTATGTGCCACAAGCCATAAACAGAAAAATATTTAGGAGTCTCGGAGTGGCGATAGAAGTGCAGGGTGAGTCATACAGCATATGTTCACGTCCTGGCTGTGAAGTAGGCTGGTCTTTGCAGGGGACTGTGAAGGGAGTGTCGCATTGGCTCAGGTAATCCCGTTGACTAGGGAGGTAAAACCGGCAGGGACTTTCTCCTCATCGCTCTGCAGCAAACCCTGCTGGCCACCAGCCCAGAGTACTACCATTTTAGCATAAGGGGGTGCACGAAACTGTGTTTAAAATGTACTGACAGGTTGGATCTGGGCAACAGTTTCCTCATGATGTGTGAGTCACTCTCAAATGTAAAACTGTTTGAACAGTCCATATTTTATTATTACGCTTGCAGCATTTTATGTAGAAGCAGTGTACAGCTGTATGTGCCATACAGCAAGGTGGAATCTGTACACAATTAAACTGGTACGATAATTGCACTAGAGAAGGTACAGAGAAGGGCAACTAGACTGATCCCAGGACTTCATGACATGAGCTATGAAGAAAGGTTAAAATAATTAAATCTCTTCAGCCTAGATAAAAGAAGGGAAAGCAGAGACTTGATTGAAGTGATCTGCTCTATCAGGTATACATTAGGACTCTAGGTTATTCATATTCAGTCCATGTTGGTGTTATGGTATTAGCTAGTTTTGTCAGCATCAACAACACATGCTATTTTTGTCTTTCTTCAATAATGCAGTTCTACATGCGTTCAGCATGCAGTCTCACAACACAAGTGTCCTTCCCCACTCATGCATAGACAGGCTTCACACCAAATGCTTAATTGCAATTCTTCATTTTGACTGCACCTTCTCATTCTTTTAAAAATAGATGCATTCTGAAATCAGCTGGATTTTTATCTCCCTGAACCTCATACAGTTCTGCACCAAAATCTGGAAACGGAGAGATGTGTTACAGTCTGAAATCAGAGATGCACATTAAGTGGTAAAATTTGAACAATAAAGAGGGTGTCAGATACCCGAATCCTTTTTTGGGAGACATGGAGTCCCATGAATATTTAATAACCGTGTATGTGCGCCTTCAGTATAATGGAAAAGTTTATACCAGGCCATTTTGTTGTCAGATCTTGTTATTCGAAGAGACAATAGTGGCCTGTCTGAGATTCCAGTACCTCCTCAAGTGTATTTCATTGTCCCTGGGTGAACTGATGTGGCATTGAAGAAACATGTCTCATATTGATTTTGTGGCTTGCTGGACATTAGCAGGCTTTATGGCTGTGCAGGTCGATCATGCCCTGAAAGAATAAAAAACAAATCAAGGACTCTTTTAATCTGTGATAGCAGAATCTCAGCGGTTTAGAGGAAGCAAACATTCGGTCAGGGTTGAAGTGTTGATTGGTTACTGACTTAAGACCCTGAGCAACTCATTTGAAGTTATGTGCTTCTGCTATAAAACTGGTTAGGACCAATATGATGCATTTCAGCTAGGCTATCCTGACAGATAGATAATGCACATATTCTACAGTATCTATCACAGTATCTCTCTACCTGGAGTCCATGGAGGAAGTGTCATTACTTTAGATTTCTATCCACAATCATTATTTTAAAAGTGTATCATTTTCTACCACTCCTTTTAATTTAACCCACTGTTGTCACTGATGATGAGACAGAAAACACTGAATTTGGATCATCTGAAAAGCCAAACCACCTTCAAAGCAAATCGCCCACATAATAGACATCACTATTTCCTGCACATCGCTATTGATTGCCTGCATGTGTAGTTACATAAGTCATTCCAGTAAATCAACCCCAAGTACAGTGTATTGCTTTCTAATGAAATGCAACAATACAGGGTATCAATACTGTGGTGAGTAGATTTTTAAAGGAGAAGTGTTTTTTTACAGTATGCTGTTTTGTATA